>NW_008795259.1:63718-72638 GCF_000699145.1 Aptenodytes forsteri | reverse complement strand
ACAGAAGCCACCCCTGTAGCCCCCCCCCACCAAAACCTGGCCACGCAAACCCAACACAATTCTGTATCATGTCTAAGGAGTCATTCCCTTCCTAATTCCCCATTAATGGCAAACTTATTTCAGGTTTATATATGAGGGAAAAAACAGAGGCTCTGCATTTGCATGGTGTGATTTTACACTGAAATAGGAAGCCAAGCATACACATTGCCTTCTAAATAAATATCATTTTACATTTGATCAGAGGATTTAAAAAAATCAGAGTCAGAACTCAAGGCCAGGCTGTGTTTTCATTTTTACACCTGCATCAGTGCATTGTTGATTTTGCAACAGAGCTGCTCTAAAAGCAGAGGTAAGTGACAGAAGAATCATGCCCCATCGGCACAGTTTTTCTACAAACAAAGCTCTTTAATACCCATTCTCTGAATTTCCCTACATGCTGCAGATTCTACCCAGTAAACCCTACGTTTTCAAAGTCTATTCTACATTTTCTTAATTCTAATTAAACAAATCTTAATCTTGACTTTAATGGCTGCAATTATGATACTTCATTATGTTAAATGTTAGTTGCAACATAAGAATAAATTGTATAAACAGTTTAGCTGCAATTGCATGGAGTCTAACTGTACATTACTCATTAACAAGATGTGGGTAGCAGCAATTATAACATTTCCTCCTAATGTCCCTATTTATTGAGTCTCAGCAGCAAGCCCCCTTTTCACAACACACACTGATTGACGATAGCAGCTTTTGTACTTGTGAAGAACAGGCACAGTAACCTGCTGTGTGCCTGTAACTCAGATCGATGGAAGTACACATTAGCTCTTAGCCTCACAGGCCGGAGTTCCTGAAGGTCAAAATAGCCATCAGCATCACTGTAGGGTACAGAAATCATTTCACAAATTGTGAACAAAAACAACACAACTTGCTTTGCAGTTTGATTATTGTTTATAGATACAGCAAGCCAAGAATTAAAGCATAGCCTTGAGGCAGCGTAATTATTTACAGCTGAAGACTCATATCATTATTAGCGTGCTCCTAATTGCTTGAAGTTATATCAATGTTAGCTGATTTAACACATTTTTGATAAGAGGCATGAAAATTGTTTTCTCTGCATATGGAATGTTGGATCCTTCCTTTATTTTTTAAGGTCTTCCCTCCTCCCCTTTCTTTCAAACTGTCCCTTGTTTGCCATTGAAAAAAGCCCTATGCCCATAAATTCTCCTTTATTCTGGATGTCTGTAACTATCGTTGCAGTGCTTTGTTGTGTTTCTGTAGAACCATGTATTTGAATTTAGCTGGACTAAAACCATGTCAGATTTTGGCTTTCATTAACAATGGACTTGATAATTTCACATCAATATCAACTAGCTAGAGAATAAATCACACATTGCTTTGGGTGGCATATCCTAATCTTTCATTTTTCCCTATAGTACTTGAGCCGAAAGCCAGCTGAAGGAAAGCAGTGCTAGTCTCCTCACAAAAGGCAATAGGGAAAAATCTCGTGGACTGGTGACATCTGTATTGGGCCTCACATAGACCTTTTTGCAGGCAGGCAAGGGTTATCTACTGTAACATCACTGTATCCAGTTCCCCCGATCTATGGAAAAGACAAATTAGGTTTGCTATTAATAAACCAGAGCAACAAGTGATTTGAGAACTTTTCATTTCACCCGAGCTGTAGTTTTTCTTAATTTGTTCCTCTCATTCAAACCAGGAGAGCAGTCAAGCACTGACACAGGCAAAGCCTTGAGCCACCGCTGGCCAAACACCAAGAGAGGTGAGTTAATGCTGGTGAGGACGAGAAGCAGGGACTCTCTGGGAGGCAGGCTGGGGAAGCCACTGATAAAAATCACAGTGTATGGGAAAGTTCCCCTCACCAGCACTGAGCGAAGGTGGCATACACATGACATTTCTGAAGTCAGGCACACTTGGCTTTGCAACCTTAAAAGTGTTATTTCAACAGCGTACATAATGCAGTACAGACTTTTCAAGGCAAATCAAATACAAGTAAGATTTTATTTTCCTCCTATAACTTCCTTCCCATCCTCTAATTAGAGCACTTAAGTTTTAGTCTCCACATCAGGTATTTCTACTTCTTGAGTCACACTGGCTGGCAGCAGAAAGAGGCTGTTCTTTTACAATGGGGGCCATGGAAAAGCAGTGGGTATTGCCCATGGAGGTATAGTGGTCTTCATCTCACTCAACACAGCAGTGTGGAGACCTTGCCTGAAAGACCATCTTCCCCAGCAGGGTGAGCTCAACCCAGAACGGAGAAGCAGCAGCAGGCAGCAAGACAGCTGATAGCTTTGCTTTCCTTAGCAAAGCAAAGGCTGACAAGGACAGGACTGGCATCAGGGGTGAGCAGAAGGGTAGGAAATAGAGTCACACTTTATTTCTACGCACATTATGTACAGACCTTAGTCAGCTCACGGAAGTGATCCTGTGAAGTGACTGGCAGGGATGCTGAGGATCCCAAGCATTCCTCCACTTCTCACAGGCTTAATTTCACGTGCAGAATTCAAAATAGTTAATCACGTTGTTCGCTGAATTTTGGCTCAGCTACCTAAAAATTCATTTAATTGGGCTAACTGTTTTATAGAAGTGTAACAAAGAGCAGGTCAAATAATTACAGAGTGGGCTATTTTAAAATAATGGTCCAACTGCTGGAAGTTACAGCATCTGACTACTGACAGGGGTGATGCTAGCTGAATTATATATTAGTTTCCAGCAAGGAAAATCTTCCATTTTTGTCTGTGAATGGGGAAATAAAAAACTGCAATAGTGTGTGAAACTGTCATAACAGCTTTTCACAGTTGAGACACATTAAATTACCAGCAATCAATATCCTGAGAAAAACTTAGAAGAAATAGATTTGCTAGGAAGGAATAAAGAAGTGCCCGGTTTTAACTTGGAGCTTTAGTTTGCCCAGCGCTAAAGAAGTCGTAACAGCTGCATAGATTGAAGCCGAGAGAAACAGGAAAAAAGCCCAAACCTACTGACTTCACAAAGGTCTTTGCCCAGGAAAAAAAGGACAGAGCTTTTAGGAATTAACTTTCATACACACAGTGTGGTATTCAGAGACAGAAACAAAAACTGAGGGAGAAGCTTACGCAGGCCAAGTAAGAGCATGTCTTGAGGCTGCAAAAGACCAACTCTTTGCTATTCCTCTCCCGTATGATTAAAAAATAAATGACTCCCTGTTGTTCCTCACTAGGTGCTTGGTACTCTTGGCACGTTATAAATGGATCTTCTGCAACCCAGCCTGATTTCCTGAGCTGACAAATCATGGATCCTGCAATGACACATAGGTTTTCTGCTGTGTGACTCATGTGCCTAGTACTTTTTAACAGTTTTTGGTTTTTGAGTCTAGCTGGAGTCGCACGGCACTAACAGTCAAAGAGAGCTAACACAGTAAATGGAAACTGCTGTCAGTATGAACCAGATTAGTCAATCCCTATAGCACAAGTGAATTTCAGATAGCAGCTCAAGCATGACCACTATGATCACAGCCTAGTGTTTATGTATACACAGAAACAATGAAGTGGCCTGGCAATTACTGGAAATACATTCCTCAAGCTTTCAGGCTATGCCAAGCTTAAAATTGTGGTCAGCTCATGTGGGAGAAACTAGATCAACTTGGATTGCATTGCAGCAGTTGTAATTGAATTGTATATTTTGCCTTTCTATAAAACTTTCAGTGCTAAACGCACAGCAGCTTAAATGACCGTGACATATAGCGCTTTCTGTGCCTTCAAATCTCGCAGGTATACAGCCCTGCTGCCTCTTCCTATCTCACGCACGCCCTGCCTCTCCAAAGCCGTGAGGGAGCCAGACCCAAGCCTGCGGCAGTCAGTGGTGGAGCCCCTGGGAGCTGCTGTGACTAGTGATGGAAAAAAAACAGAGGTTTGGAGCAGAGTCTGACCCTGCCCCAGTCAACAGGACCTCTGCCATTTCCTTCAGCTGGGCTAGGGTCATACCCTGCGAGTTCGCGCAAGCAGCTGAGAGTTTGGTGCTTGTAACATCTACCTACCACAGTGAAGTTTGCAAAATAAGTCAAGGAATCCCAGCTCTCTTGCCCCACGCCCAACTAGCCTGACTACTCTTTCATTAATTTTGTCTATTGGAAGTTCTGGCCATTACAGGTCCCTTTCTCTTTATTTTAGTATTTCAAATAATTCGACCAAATTTTAAATATATGTATGTATTTTAATATATGATTTACATACATATATAAAATCATTTCCTTGTCTCATGTACTGCACTGACCCCATGGTCACTCTGGCTGCTGGCAAGGCTTCACCACCAGCATCCTGTCCTCAGTGCCTGGCTGGGTCCCCAAAACACTGCACTCCACTCCCCACACCACTCACCCCCCCAGCCTTCCTCAAGATGCTCCACTACAACCTGGCAGACAATGATCTCATGTCCACCTTCATAGTATTTTAAAATTATCAATTTCTGCTGAAAATACTGACTTTTCCTTAATTTTCCTCCTTATTTGATATGTCAAAAGACTTCTGCAGAAAGTAATTTGGCCAAGGTTCAGTTCAAAAGCAAGTTTTCTATATAAAACAGTTTCGATCTGAATTTTTAACTCAGTGCCAGTTTAGATGGTTAAAACACCTATCTCTGCAGCTTCCCCACCTGCTATAACCCAAAGGAAGGAAAAACCAGAACCAAACACTTTCTTACCTCTCCCTGACAGAGCCAAGACAAAATACATGCACCAGTGTTCTAGGGGGTGACTGCAGTACAGGAACGAGCAGATTAGGAGACTTTTTAAATAGAATTACACAACTCTGGACTTACGTTTCTGTGACAGATGAAAAGAAGTCCAACCTCTTCCATTCCTATTTCCCAAAATTTCTAAACTGTAGTATGTGTTATGTTTAGCACTTTACCCAGTTTTGCCTATCAAAGCAGTCTACCTTGTTTTTCTTATTTAGAATTCAGTTTTGCTTCCCAGTAATTCAGGCAGCATCATGAGACAGCAATAGCTAGGCTGGAAAAAAACAAAGGAGAAGCTATAATTTAAACAAAAACCTGCAGCAATTTAAATCTTCTACTGTATAAAACTAATGTTCCACTTAATACCCTGCTAGACTTCCTAAATACTAAAATTCATGTTGGAGAGGTGGTGGCGAACAATACACAAATTAAATATTCAACCAACAGTATTTTACTTGCTCAAGAGAACAGGGCAACATTTACCCAGACATTTTAGGACGTTCCAGTATGCTTTAGCTGGAGTAAAGCTTTCAGTTGAATAGTTCTCTTCTCTGAAAAAACATCAATATTTCTAATTACAAAGCTATGCACAGAAGAACATTTACATTGTATGCCAAAGTTGAGGTGACTTTTACTGGGTGAAGAGAAATGATATTTCAGAAGTTGACTTTTCTTATACTCTATCATTTGGCCCCCAGATCAAAACAAATAAAACATTTTCACTGAAGCTGCTTCCTCCAGCCACTTTTACTTGCAGAAATTTGTTCTAAGGCATTTCCTGTCAGTGCTTCCCATCGTTCTCCAAAGTTTGCATTTTTTTAATATATATAAATTTTACTGTCCATGGCAATAAATATCACTTCTGTCATCCACAGCTATCAATATGTCGCAGAGACTGCTTTTCCATCTCATGTGGTTGTGATGAGCTTTCAAATTTGGCTGCCAGCATTCATCCCTTCTTGGCTCAAGAGCAAAGTAAATCTGCAATAGCCATTAATATTACTTTAACCAGATCTGAGGCTCTGAGTACCCTACTGCAGCCTCTTAGCTTACTGTTACTCAAAAAACTGCAAATGCCAAAACGATGATAACATCAAATAAAAATGATATTTCCTGAAAGGTCCAGGTGTAATTGTCAAAATCCTTTCTGTGGCACTGAACATTAATCTCGCAGGTATGAGAATGATGCTGAAGTTATAGAAAGCAACCCAGAGATGGAACCGTATATAATACTCTAGCACACGTCCGATGGGACCCAGATACATTTCCCAGCCCCCTGCTGTAGGGAGATGCCCAGCTGCAGCCGGGACCCACAGCAAGATGGGACTCCAGGCAGCCAGAAGACAGGTGTACACCTAAGGTGGAAACCCCCACAGATACAGTAGAAATGCAAGCAGAGCATAGCACATATCTTGGTTTGGGCATCGAGGTGGAGGGGCACATGATTTCTGCGAAACTCTTACCTCTAAACAGTAACAAAAATATTGCTGTGTAGACATTATTATAGTTAGTCATTTAAGAGAAAACTTGGGTTTCTATAATTAAGCAAGTGAAAGCCAGAGGAAAAATACCCCACAGTTTAAACTCTGTCCTCTTGCACGTATGCAGTAAGGCTTTATAGATCTATACAATATAGACCTCTTACATTATTCAGCCAATAGTCTGTAATTAAAGATCAAAAAGGGTTCCCACAGCTCAAGATACACACAGGCACAGTATTCTGTGTTGCTATGACCAAAGAGATCAGTTTCTCAGTCATACTGCAGCAGAAAAACAGTGCACATTTGATAGAAATATACTGTAATCAGCCCAAACTTCCTAGCTAGAAAACTAGCTCTTATTTACCCTGTCTAAAGTAAAAATAGCTTTTATATCTATGACACGCCTTAACTCCAGTTTCACTCTGAGTTCTGGTAGAGAAGCCAGCTAGTCAAAAGTATGTGCCCCTCCGGTGACATCTATGGCTTAAGACAGCCAGTTTGAAACACAAACTGGCAATCTCCTTTCTTCTTCCTGACCAAATTTTTAACTTCCCCCATATTTTCACGCTGTCTTCACTTTTTCAAAAGTATACAACAATGTTATTTTTATCGCAGGACACAGCTTTCTCATTTCCAGAATACAATTCGTAGGAGGACATCTAGGCAGAGTCAAGCCTGCCCTCTTGCACTGCCCAGCCTGTTGCAGCAGCTGCTCTGCTTAACAGCTGAAAACTGCATTTTCAGTCACTAGTCCTTGCAACTTTTCAGAGCTCTTGCGTCAGCTACTACAGCCCTTAGAAACTGGTTCCTGGGAAATCTGCTCAACAGCTGAAAAGCAGAAAGGGAAAACTCCAAGCAACCATGTAAAACACACATCTGGGGCCACAGCTTGTCATTGTGGACATGGATGTGTTTCAAAACAGGCTCAGCCTCTATCTCTATCAGCTCAAGGACCATAGGTAACCTCTCCCCCACGGAGCTTACTCCAACCAAATGCTTGAATAGAAAGTAGGTGAATGTCAGCATCACTTAAGCAATGCCCAAACGTGTTTATTCACACTGCAGACGTCTCGCTGCTGCAGCACTGTTCCTGTCCCCGACTCTTCAAAGAGGCCCTCAGAAGCCAGCACTTTGTGTGGTGTGGTGGAGGCAGCATTGTTCTCATTACCACTCACAGAACTCATATCCAGCCATTAAATTATATAGCTTTCATCTGTTTCTTAAGGAGACAAGGCTAATGCGATCATGCTGAGTGTGTGCATGCATGTGTCCATCCATATATCTCCCAGCAACTTTTGAGCATCTGCCTGACTTTGATCACAGCTGGCAGAAGGTCAGAGACCTCGACAACACCAAGTTCCTGCAAGTCATCAGGAAAATGGGCACCTGGTCTGAGGGGAGGGAGACCTAATTACGGTCCCCAAGCAGAAAAAGCATGCAATCCTGGCTCACCCTTGGACTCCAAAGAATCCATCATGAGTCACAATACCAAAAGAAACCAGGCTATGCCAGTCCTGCAGCTTGTTGAAGTATCTTGGCACAGCAGCAAGAGCCACTGCGAGCCGTGGCCTTCCACAAAGTACCCTGCTCCCCCAGGTCCCGCAGCTCTGTCTTCAGGAAAGGGCTTAAACAGCCCTTGGTCGATGCAGTTGCCTTGCACGGCTTCATAACAGAGCAATTATTCCAGACAGAGCAACACCACAACGTTTCCGTCCTGTATCATCTCTGCAAGGTAGAACTTCTCTGCCGACCTCAACATGCAAGCTGAAGCACTGAGGGTTCACACCATACCCTCTCATAGACCACAAGGAAACCCTGACTTTACAGAAGTCAACAGAAGCTTCTGTTTCAGAAGAAAACAGAGCTGTAAAAGGCACATGTGTTGGGGAGGATACAACAATACAAAATATGAGGGAGAAAAAACAAATTGTAACAGGATACTTTCTTGCAGACATCACTTAAAGAAAGGAAAAGGAATACTCTTCCTTGAAATCAGCTACAAAGATAATTTAAAAAAATAACATTGCAGCTTTTCTGGATTCAAACTTCTAAATTCACACTGTAAATAGATTTAAATTGGGGTGGGGTGTGTGTTATCCTCTTCCCTGACTGGATGCATGGTGAGCTGGGAGGTCATCCCATACACACACTGTGATCCGACAAATACTGCAGAGTCTCTTCAAGTCCTCTGCCTGGTCTCAGAGTTGCATCCTGCTTCTATAAGAATCAAGAGCATTACAACCAGCAGAAGACCAACAGGTGTGGAAGTTGTCTTCCTTCAGATATTTTCTTGTTATTCAGCTTCAGAGGACCTATGCATCAGAATTAACCTTACTGAATAAAATACCACTCTGGAAATGCTTTGTTTGTAAACATAAATGTATGTACATGTATATGCATGTGTGTACGTACAGACATTACACACAGTGCCTCAATGCAATAAAAATGGCCAGTTGTTACACCTTTGTATGCCACACATAGTGGCATTCTCACAGTTGCCATAAGAGTACCCTTTTGATCTACAGATTACAGAGGTAAGCTTCAGCCATTTCTATTAAAATACAGTGAATGCTGCTTCTGGCAAGTACACGACAAAAGCTAATATTTAAACAACAGTAGCAATAAAGAGTATTAGTACTATGCTGTGGAAAAGATTTACATTAAGATAGAAGTTCTTTTTTCTCTCCCCCCCCCCCCGCCCCAAAAACACT
>NW_008795259.1:13427-63630 GCF_000699145.1 Aptenodytes forsteri | reverse complement strand
CCCTAGCTCGTCCCCCCCCCCTTTTTTTTTAAATCATCTTATTAATGCACCATAAAAACAAGTGAAGTATCATTGCACCTCGTCCCTCCAGCACTTCAGCTGTAAGCTCTGTTTCATTCAGGCATTGAACTGAAAATTTTCTTGACTAGTTTAAAAGCCAATTTTAAAATCATTTTACCTGCACATTTATTTTTTTTAACTTTACACATAAAATATTTTAAATTATTTAATTTGTCCAATGAAATACTAAAAGTTAAAAAAATATTTTTGCTCGCTATCCATATAAGTCCTCACAAAACTGTTTCAAAGAAAATTGCACAGAAGGATGTTTAAATCCCAGCAAAATCCATCCATACCTTTGGCTCTTGACAAGCCAGGGCACCTTAGAGAACAGTTCCCAGTGAGTCCCCAAATCTGGATGCCAGCCACACTCCCTGCTAAAGTACTGTTGGGGTGCTGGTATTTCCACGTGCAACTGGTGCATTTTTCTATGTAATTTTAGCATCTCAAGGCCTAATCCAAGGCATTTCAAACCAATGGTGTTCATTCCACCAGTTCCAAAAAAGAGCTGTTCCTATCTTCAGTGCAAGGCATATATCTCAAATATCACACATACACCAGAAAACATCACTTTTGAAACTACCTCCATAATATATACCAGATAGATCAGCAAGATTAAGTCCTTTAGTATAAACTTATTTGTGAATAACATTTTGAAATGCTTTGCAAAGGGCCAGGCTTGAATTTTAATTATTCGATTTTTTGGGGGTTTTTTATAATTATCCATTCTTTAAAAGCACTCATCAGCAATCTCTTTGGGTTGCTTCTACACAACTTATATAGGAAATTATTAATGCTCCTGAAATACCATGCGGTAACTAACAAGTGAAAGGTCCTTTCCAAGCATGGGTGTGATGGCAGGGCAGCACTGATGTGGACTGTGCAAGAGTGAAAGGGATAAAGATCCATTCCTTGTGCTGCACCCAGCAACAGCATACACAGGACACAGGTCTCAGTCCACCCGGCGCAATGCTTTCCTCAACATGCATCACGTGCAGCTATGCAATATTTGGCATGGGCTTGTGCGTTGTCCAGACCCTGTCCTGTTTTTCCTTGTTTGGTTTCACCTGTTTGATTATCAGGTTACCATGATTACTGTCTTACTCAGATTGAGTGCTACGTTACCATTAAAAACAAGAATCATCATAAAAAAGTTGACTTCTTTGGAGCTCGTCAAATGAGAGAATAAATGAAGGGAAGTGATCCATCTTGCTTAAAATGAAGAAGAAATACAAAGGTGAAGGGCAGAAAAACTTATTTCATCATATAGGTTTCAACAGGTATTTTAAGCCAGAAATCTGTTCAATATTATACCAGCGAAAGCAGTGCTTTTTTTGATTTTTTTCTCTGCTTTTATTTGTAAGTTGCTAAATAAGTAGGAAGCGCCTATATGTGTGCATGTGGTTTTATTCATCAGTGCAATGTGCCATAAACTGAGGAAAACAAAATCTTCACTTCCCTTCTGCTCTAGTGAAACCGCAGTATACAAGTTGTAGCCAACGTGCCTGACCTCCCAGGTAAAATTAAATTGACTGAAGACAGACTGAAATTCCCTTGTCACACTATTATCTCTATTTAAGTTCATATGAAGCCCTGTAATTAAAAACAGCTTTTAAATTCCAGTGAAAGCAAAAGGTTTTAGATTGTCTGGTAGAAGTGAAATAACAAACAAACAAAACAAAAAAAGAAAGTAATTCTTGGAAGATGCAAGGATTAAAATGCTCTTTAAAAAAAAGCAGCAAGTTTTGCCAAGACAAACCAGACTGGCTGCTGCTAACATCAGAAGTCTTCCAGTGATACGGGCTACAAAGCAAACAAGGCAGATGAAGACAAACATGACAGCTTGGAGAGATACCAGAATACTTTCACTTTGCAGAATCTTTTAAGAGATTCAAAGTTACTGTCTTTTAACTTAGCTGACTCTTGTGGGAAAGCATGTAGAAGGGGAAAGCTGCCCAGGCTGCTGTATTTGGGCATGCCTACCCTACCTACACCAGAACTGGACCCACGCGACTCAGGAAGGCAAGGTGTCCTCACTTCACTCGTAGCTGAGAATACAAGCCCTTCACATTGCAACGCCCCACACACCAAAGCCTAAGCACGGGTGAACAGCAAGGGTGAATTCATCTTCTGGATTCTATTTTATTGTCCTATTCCTCTGTGTCCAAGCAGAGCCAAAGCAGCTACGCCAGCACATGACTTCTATTACGTTCAGGTGATTGCTACCACAGCTACATTAACCATGGGGTAAGATAAAACAGCATATTCCCCTTCTGGTGAATATTTCCAGCTTAACATCGATGGAAGCTCTAGCCAAAAATAAGAGATGCATCCTTGCAACAACTGGGACTACTGGATTTTCTCCTCCATGTTCGCTTGGTGGTTTTGAATTAAATTGAATCGGAGGGCTGAGAACGAGCGCTCTCCCAAAACAGCGCAGTTCAGTTTCATTGCAGGGAAATCATGGGTCTCCAATTTCTGCTGTGGACATGGCCACTAACTCGGGGGTGCCAGGCCGAAGTCTCCTGGCACAATTTCGTCAAAACCTCTTCAAGTCAAGACAAAAGTAAAGCCATGAATACTCCTTATTGCATGCGTCTCCGCTGAATAGCTTTGGTATTGTCCTATTCCCTATGACAATGGAGTTAAGGGAATGAAACATGTTGTTTGGAAACAGCAAAAAGCTGTCAGCAGTAACCACTGTCAATACTCATGCTGGGCTAAGCTTAGTACTCCTGCTTGTTATTTATTTATTTACTTATAAAAAACCGTGTTTGATATAAAATGCTTCTGTATGCAAGCAACAATGCCAAACTAATAAGCCAGTGATTAATTTTGTTCTTGTCCTAGGTTTGTTTTCTTCTTAATAATCTACATAAATACATTAGAGAAAACATTCATTTGCCTAGACTTTATGTGGTATGAAGCAAACCCAGAAGCATTTTGCAAAGGCAGCTAGTTGTCACAGAAGAACTGGGCGGGTGAGCAAAAAAGACAGACGTGAAAACATATTTAGAGAGCTGCATGCAAGCTGTAGAAAGGTACAAAAGACATTACATAAAAAAAAGAAGTTGCTCAGCACTTTCAAAGATGCTGCCAGTCTAAGAAATGGTCTCACTGACTTCAGTCACGATTACCACAGATGGCAAGAAATAGCCACATCGGGAAAAGTAAAAAGAAAACCCAGTAATAATTTTAGAGAGAAGAATAAATAAAGAGATTTTAATGGAGGTCTTCACTGGTCACTTTATGTAGACAGTGGTATTTAAGTTTTTAAATACATTATCAACTATGTTTTTCCTTTAACAGCCAGCAAAAGGCCTAACTTTTATAGAGAAATCCGATACTTGTCACAGAGACTTTGTTTTTATTTCTGTGCCTGGGCTGTAGCAGAACAGTGTTGGTAGCAAGTTTTCTCAGATTGTTTTTGGTGCCACCAACTGCCTTG
Source organism: Aptenodytes forsteri (assembly GCF_000699145.1). Classification (NCBI taxonomy): domain Eukaryota; kingdom Metazoa; phylum Chordata; class Aves; order Sphenisciformes; family Spheniscidae; genus Aptenodytes; species Aptenodytes forsteri. The sequence goes on along the minus strand of NW_008795259.1, from coordinate 60,122 downwards.
TTCTGAAACAGTAAAGGGCACACTCCTTCCCAAGGGCACTCTCCTTCCCAAGAGCACAGAGGAAAGCCATTCACAGAGTACAAGAGGGCTGTTAATGCTGTACGACGAGTCAGATCACTCCAGATCTCAGAATACTCTGCATATTTCTCATGGTAACTGTTTTACAGACAAAGGAGAAGAGAACTCACTTTGCCAAATTAAATCCCCCCCTCATAAAAACTTTTCAGACTACAGCAAAGCTTGAGAAACAGAGGACAACATCACATTCCATCTCCCTTCGGGGCAGTAGCAGCAGAGGACCCACTCCTGCTTGCTTTGCGTGCCCTCGGTTATTGCCAACTCCAGTGGCAGCTTGGATCGTGCAAAGAATACAGAAATAGAAAGAGAAAATGGTCATGTTCCCCATGCTGGATGGTGGGAGACAAACAGTCCCCTAGCAAGAGTTGGGAGCAATAGCATTGCTTGCAAGAGGCACAACCCCAATGCGTTAGGAGGTCATTTAAAAAAAATGCCTATAAAATATTTATATTCTATTATACTTGTGTGTATTCTATTATACAATAGAAAAAATATTGTGTATTTCATTTCTGGCCACATAGTATTGGAAAACTATTTTAAAAACGCTTTGAAGAACACTCCAAAATGTTGCTGGTATTGTTTTCATAATTCCAACTTAGCAGGCTACAGAGGAGAAAATGTTAATGAATAAATTAGAGGAACTTCTAAAAAAAAAAAATGCCCTACAAGTATTTTTTCTGAAAGTTACATAAACAATGTCAGCCTGTCCACCCAGATATTTCTATGGTCATCTAGGCCACACTATGGAAAAACCTTCCCATTTAAGAAAATAGATCCACAAAAGCGAGGTGCCTAAATCTTTGCAGCCTTTAAGAAAAATATCATGGTTAGTGATGAGGAAACTTATTTATTGTATTTTATGCTGTGCACGCGAATTAGTGTATATTTATTTACTTATAAAAAACCGTGTTTGATATAAAATGCTTCTGTATGCAAGCAACAATGCCAAACTAATAAGCCAGTGATTAATTTTGTTCTTGTCCTAGGTTTGTTTTCTTCTTAATAATCTACATAAATACATTAGAGAAAACATTCATTTGCCTAGACTTTATGTGGTATGAAGCAAACCCAGAAGCATTTTGCAAAGGCAGCTAGTTGTCACAGAAGAACTGGGCGGGTGAGCAAAAAAGACAGACGTGAAAACATATTTAGAGAGCTGCATGCAAGCTGTAGAAAGGTACAAAAGACATTACATAAAAAAAAGAAGTTGCTCAGCACTTTCAAAGATGCTGCCAGTCTAAGAAATGGTCTCACTGACTTCAGTCACGATTACCACAGATGGCAAGAAATAGCCACATCGGGAAAAGTAAAAAGAAAACCCAGTAATAATTTTAGAGAGAAGAATAAATAAAGAGATTTTAATGGAGGTCTTCACTGGTCACTTTATGTAGACAGTGGTATTTAAGTTTTTAAATACATTATCAACTATGTTTTTCCTTTAACAGCCAGCAAAAGGCCTAACTTTTATAGAGAAATCCGATACTTGTCACAGAGACTTTGTTTTTATTTCTGTGCCTGGGCTGTAGCAGAACAGTGTTGGTAGCAAGTTTTCTCAGATTGTTTTTGGTGCCACCAACTGCCTTGTTCTGAAACAGTAAAGGGCACACTCCTTCCCAAGGGCACTCTCCTTCCCAAGAGCACAGAGGAAAGCCATTCACAGAGTACAAGAGGGCTGTTAATGCTGTACGACGAGTCAGATCACTCCAGATCTCAGAATACTCTGCATATTTCTCATGGTAACTGTTTTACAGACAAAGGAGAAGAGAACTCACTTTGCCAAATTAAATCCCCCCCTCATAAAAACTTTTCAGACTACAGCAAAGCTTGAGAAACAGAGGACAACATCACATTCCATCTCCCTTCGGGGCAGTAGCAGCAGAGGACCCACTCCTGCTTGCTTTGCGTGCCCTCGGTTATTGCCAACTCCAGTGGCAGCTTGGATCGTGCAAAGAATACAGAAATAGAAAGAGAAAATGGTCATGTTCCCCATGCTGGATGGTGGGAGACAAACAGTCCCCTAGCAAGAGTTGGGAGCAATAGCATTGCTTGCAAGAGGCACAACCCCAATGCGTTAGGAGGTCATTTAAAAAAAATGCCTATAAAATATTTATATTCTATTATACTTGTGTGTATTCTATTATACAATAGAAAAAATATTGTGTATTTCATTTCTGGCCACATAGTATTGGAAAACTATTTTAAAAACGCTTTGAAGAACACTCCAAAATGTTGCTGGTATTGTTTTCATAATTCCAACTTAGCAGGCTACAGAGGAGAAAATGTTAATGAATAAATTAGAGGAACTTCTAAAAAAAAAAATGCCCTACAAGTATTTTTTCTGAAAGTTACATAAACAATGTCAGCCTGTCCACCCAGATATTTCTATGGTCATCTAGGCCACACTATGGAAAAACCTTCCCATTTAAGAAAATAGATCCACAAAAGCGAGGTGCCTAAATCTTTGCAGCCTTTAAGAAAAATATCATGGTTAGTGATGAGGAAACTTATTTATTGTATTTTATGCTGTGCACGCGAATTAGTGTATAAGATGCTGGCAAGAAAGAGAGCCAAATTCAAAGCCAAGACCTTTACATTTGGTTCTAGATGTGCTGAAAGGCATGGGGATATCCTATGCTTTGAGACAGATGGTTTAATAGCCCGGCACCACCTCCTGCCCTAGTAGTCTCTCTTTACTGCTTCACAGTTTCTGGTTCCAGTGAAGCATAACCAGCGCTGGTAAAAGTCGTTGCCAAGGTTATCTCTGGTAACTAAATCCAGCCTTTATGTGGTTTTAACAGACAATTTGAGATGGAGACAGACAATTTCTTCAAGGGAGAGCCAAATAGCTGACTTCCAGGGTGATGTAATCCTGGAAGGTTAGTGCAGAGTAGATGCATAACCGCCACAGTCTTTTTGTTGGGTTTGGTTTTTTTTTTTCTCCCTCTAAAACATGGGAAATAGGAGTGGAAGTCTTCAAGCACACAGAGACCAAAGCGAAGCCTGATACCTCCAGGTATACTGATACTCAAAACAAACAACAGAGGAGAGCTAAGAATCTTCCCTTTCAAATAACATGACATTTCCAGCTCTCACTCATTACTGACACAGGGATGACTCCTACTATCACAGTCCTGATTCATCATCCTAAAGACTAAATAATTTGGACAAGGAAATTCCAGATATGGAAGAAAGGACCTGCCGCCTTCTCTTGATTGCAGTTTGGGTTTTTAAGATCCTCTTTTAAGAGCCCTAGAAACTGATTGATAAGCAGAATTCAAGTGAGTTGGTCCAATGTAGATTACAAATGCAAATTATTACTGGGACAAGTACACTACATGCATGTCTATCCCTTGGGATGACTAATATTTTCAAACTTCTTCACAACTTTGAGCAAATATCATGTTGTTGGGAGCTAAAGGGCCAAAGCTTCTCATGAAACTCTCAAAGAAGCGGGACTCCTCATTAAATTTAAACATGAGAGGCATGCCTGCTAGTTACACTCACTCTTTAACTTCAGTGAAGGGTCCTTTAACCACCTAGAACCAGCAGCCTGCAAAAACGCAGGGTCCGTTTGCCAAGCAGCTGCAGCTATGAGTTTGTGGTGCCGGTGGCAAGTGCAGCAGAAAAAGCATGAGAAGGGTCTCAACTCAGGCCACCAGTGGCCATCCTGGTTTCACAGAGCAGGTCAGATGCGCAAAGAGCCTTCCCTGGCCCTCAGTGCAAATGCAACCAGAGACAGCCCTTGGGGCTGGGCTGCATGGGGACCACCGGCAGCCACACTTGCCCTCACCCCACTTCCCAGCATGGGGCAGCAGTCAAAAAGAGGGTGGTGGGAAGTCACCCTGCAAGGGCACTAGTCCAAGTGCTATGAGATGCCCTAACTCATCCACAGTTGAGCATGAAGAGCCGCACTGTAGGAATACAGATGAAGTGGGGTTTTCAAGCCAGAATGGCAAACCAGGTACCAATGCTCGCTCTTTCCACGGGTTTATACCATGTTTCTGTGGTAATTTGGGTAAACAAAGCCAATATACACAGTAGCTGTTAAAGGAGTTCTATGAATTAACGTTACTCGGATTTTTACCAGTTCCCCTGAAACCTTCAAGAACCTATAAAAAAATTTTAAATCTTTCCTTAGCTTTCTTTTTTCCCCATTTTAACTTATGATCTTTACAGTCTGTACTAAATAATCAATATTAGTTAAAATCTTCAATTCTCTCTAGAGGACAGTGCCCTCCAGGTTTTATAATAAAATATCATGATGTTCAACCAGTCTTGTATATCATACATATATTGTAAAATAAACATCTGAGGGCAGCCATGATTGAATCTCAACTCCGTAGAGCCAAGAATTTTCCACTGCCTTTTAGAAAACAGATGATATTTATTCCTTCCTAAAGTTTGCGCCTTGTGAATAACATTTCTTTCACACATCCTTCCCAGGATTACACTGCATTCTTTGCTAGCCCTCCATGCTTCCTTATCTCAGTTTGCATGAAATGCAATCATTCAAAATAGCAAACTTAACTTAATTGCCATAGACAAGTGTTAATAGATTTTAATAATGCTTTATTAGAATTTATGCAAATTGGATTGCACTGAAAATCTGAATAAAATCCTAGCTTTAGCAGCCATTTTTCCGCCTATGTTGTCTCTAAACACAGAGCAGGAAGAGGAAGCTTTAATTAGTAATTTCTGATGGAATCTGCTGATGGAAATGCTGCTGTTATGAATAGCTATAGGTGTCAAAGATTATCTTTAAAACTGAGTTTCATGATTCATTAATTAGCACTGAGGGCTTTTCCCAGGGGATGATTTAATACTAATACCAGCCGACAGATTTTTTTTTTTACATTAGGATTTTTATCTCGATAAAAGTGTAGATAATGTCACAGAACAGTATTATGTTGACTCAACTTTAGAGTATTCAGTTGACCCACATTTTAGTACATAAACAGCTAAAATCACACAATTTGAGAGGAGAAAAGTAGTGTACGAGTGAAGATTTTTGAACAACTAATACAGAAATAATCCAAAATAATCTATTCTAGTAAGTAAATCAGAGTTAAAATGATAATATAAAAGCTATTCAAGACTAATAACTGTTGCTTTATTCTTTGTTACCTTTTGTTGTTGCTTTTCCTTCAGGACAAAATCTGACAACGTATGGAAGGTTTCTGTCTGCAGGATAACTTGTTGATGTCAGTGGGAGAGGCACACAAATCAAAACCCACAAATGACCTACATATATATTTTTTTACTCATGTGAAAGAATATTTACTATAACTAGGTAATAGAAAGGAGCACAATGATGGAACTATTTTTAGTTTTGCCATTATTAATTAATACCAGTGGGCAAATATTTCAAAACAATTCTTCCTTTTATGCCCAACCATCTTCATAGCTGCTGTAATTTGCGCACCAAGGACTGTATAAATGCACCGTAGTTAGGGAATCCTGACAGAGCACAGTTCCTTTGGAAACATTGCTTCTTCACATTACTGACAAAGCTGTCCTGTTTATTTCGTCCCGAATCTATAAAAGAAACACAAGAAAACCCTAATGCCATAATGAGCCAAAGTAATATAGTATTACTTCAGGTCCTAGAAACAGCCAACCAAAATATTTTCTGTTGACAAGCTCCACTGAACAGCGCAGGAACCAAGCGTTGCATCACAGACACCAGATAACACTTCCTCTTGTGCTATACTGGGTTAGGAAGATCTGCCAGCAGAATATTAATAGTTGCTCCATTTAAAGATAAGGAAATCAAATTAGCAAAATCTTACCGTGATTTACTCAAAAGGAGCAAGAGCCTGGCTATGTTTAAGTTGGTGGCAAAACTTCAGCAGAAGTAGGATTCTACCCATATATTTACTAAACCAGCTGAAATCCTTCCTCTTCCAGTCCTTATTGCTCACCGTAAAGCAATTACTAGGCACAAAACCAGCCTTTCCCTACAAAGACAGTACAAATCAATAGAACTTTAAAATTCGCATACAAGATAAACAAAGATCATTTGTAGCAGATATACAGTGCTGTGACATGCAGCAGCTGTAATTCAGAATGTAAGAGTATTCAAAATAAAAACAAACAGAAACCCATCCTACCACAAGCAAAGCTGAAGAGAAAACCTGGAGTTTGATTTTAATTTAAAATGGAGTGAGTCCATTTTTGAGAGAACACTAATTTTAATCATTTTAAAGGAGTTATGAAAGAGCACAAAGGAGTATGAGATTTACCACTGAAACTACGCAGATACCTAGCATTTCTCTCTGCTTTTGAAAGTCTCCACCCACATACCTCACCTAAGATTTACTGGCTCTTTCTGAGCTATCTGAAGTAGCCTTTCCACTGCAGCCAGACCATCTGTAGGGTGTGAGCAAGGCGCACAGTTTGGAAGGAGAGCTGATCTCTTTTACTAGTGCAAACCAATAGGCTGTCACTGAAATTAAGTCCCATAGAGCCAGGGACACTGGGGGTCTGGGACAAGCGGAGGCTGCTGTCTCGAAGCCGGTAAAGCTGTACCAGTGACACACGCGATTCAGTTGCTTTGAGGGTTCTTTAATTGCATGTAAGCTGACAACACAAAGCTAAAAATAAAAAATATAGGTTTTTCAAATGGAAATGATGACTAACCCTTAACGATAATTAATACCAGACATTCTCAAAGACCTTTTTTCACCTACAAATGAAACTAATTACTAGGATTTCTTGCTCATAGTTTGCTGTGTTGTAGAACAGCAGCAGCTGGGCTGTCTTTTTTTATTTACTCTTGAAGGGCTTTCAATAAATCTGTTTCAAATTTTGTTAGCCTACTCAACCTCCACACCCTCTCCTTTCTACTCCCCCCCCCACCTCCAGTACTCATTCATGAGTTACAGCTGAGTAGAGTGATTTATAATAGTGCAATGGAGTGCAAAACATGCTCTGGCAAAGGAGCAAATTCCTCCGCCTTTCCTCAGATACCATCAGGTGTAACTGCAAATCCTGCCATACCCTTGGTGCTGAGAGAGGAGATAAACAAGACAGTGACTTTTCCTCCACAAACCCGCCTGATGGAGTAGGACGCGATGGAATTACACCCTCCTCCCCCAGTACTAGTCCCGTCATGCCCAGCCGTAACGCATAAAGGGAGGAGGTCAGCTAATCCCTGGGCTTCTTTGAAATCCTCTTGGATACATGCAAATGGATAGGGAGAAAACCTCTTACCCTAAGTTCAGGTTACATTTTGCAACTAAGAAATGCTGAGTAGGAAGTGGTCCGTAGGGTTCTCCAAATCTGAATGTGCATACGAAATAGAAGTGGTGAGCTATGGTAGCCTCAAACTACCTAACACAGATGCACCTTATTTACTGTCTAAAACCTCCCCCCCCCCCCATATTCTCATGCTGTAACTATCTGGACCGAAATAAAGTCATCACACGGGACTACAAACACAGCTCTCCAGGGTGTATGATTTTACTGCACGTCTGATATTACTGCACGTCTGATATTTCATTTTATTTTGTGTCTTGAATCCTGAAGCGAGGTCAAATTCCCAGCTTTCCTCAAATGGAAATAAGCTTTGAATTCAACTAGTTTTGAAGCACATTTTGTAAAAGGGAACCACAAATACAAAAAAATAACAACTAATTGCTGTTAACCTCTGTTGCAGCAGTACTGAAGTATACAGCTGTTCCCACAGTGGACAGCACAGTTTGGCTATTTTAGCCACATAGTTTTAAAGGAAATATTAGATTGTAAAGGAAATTGGTCAGCCTTTCTGGTTGGGAATAAATAAGCCAGAGACGATGTTGGTATAGTTAGTGGTATGTTACACAAGAGTGAGCTGTGTTAAGATGCATGGGTTTACTATTGGAAATAATTTGTTTTTCTTTTTGTTTGCCTTTTTATACAGAGCCATAAGTCTCATTTTCTGTTAGGTCTATGTGGGGTGGTGAAGGGCAGTTTTGAAGGTAAGCATCTGCAGCGATTTGGAAATTCTCCTGAAGAAGGATCCACAGCACAGACAGTTTGCACTAGACCTAAAAGCTAGGGTTGACAACTTTATCAACATTAAAAAAAAAATGCAGAGTTTGCCTACTATTGGCAATAAGGGGGGAGGCAGAAACTGCTTCCATCAGCACATCTAAACACAAATTGTCATGTTCACTTGAAATGAAGCTGAACACATTTTTCTTTTAACTGGTTGGTCAGTCATTTGTGTATTTTATTTTATTTATCATTAACTTGTTAAATAAAAGGGAATCGAGAAAACCTTGCCTTGGTTCTTGACAAGGCATTTTACCAATTCATAGCAAAATAGAGGAAAGTTTTCCAGAAATTGTCAGTGAAAACTCAGGATACTCAGGTGACTGGAAAATGGGGAAAATCTTCTAAGTGACAAAAAAAAAATAGAAGGACTTTTTTAATCTTGCAGACCTTTTTTAAACCCTTTTTGACCACTTCTTTTACAGGTATTTGCTGTTCAAAAAGTCACTCTTCACTCATCAGTGTCTCCCTGATAGTAACTTCAATCAAAACCAAGAGAAGCAATACACAGTCAGGACACCCTAGCAGGGTTGCCTGGGCCGTTATCATGAGTTTTCATTTCTATTCTTGTAGTACCTGTGTCATGGCATATTTGCAACAGAGCTCAGCAATGGCCCTTCGAGGACAACAGAGCCCCACTGAAAACTCTGGTATTACTGCACACACCCATTCTTGCAGAGCAAGCTTTAGCCCTTGCGTATTTAAAGTTGTCTTACAGCTTGATCAGCTCAGTAAAACACACCAAGAGAAAAAGTCATTGTAAAGCAGATCTTTTAACATGTTCCTGAAATGCCACCCATGTTTTTCACTATTAGGATGGGATTTTTACAGCATGGTCTTCAGCGAAGATGATGCTAGAGCCCTTCATAAACTCAAGCCCTTGACCTAACACATGGCTTCAAAGGACCTGGGGTCTGCTTGGAGACAGAAGCACTTGAGGCTCCACACATACAGAAGAGCCTGGGTCCACACATGGCAGTCTCAGATTCAGAGACCTGTACTGATCAACAGCGGTACAGAGTTCACCTCGGCGTCACCCAAACACACAGCAACACAGTTCAGCAGCATCTCAGTAAAACCCAGGTAGCACATTTGTGCTGAGCTGAGATAAAAAGGGTAGTTTATTCTCTGGGAAGTTACTCCATTAAAAAAAAAGAGACTACTGCATAGGTCTGCTTTGTGGCTCAGACATTATAGCTTTTCCTTCACCTCTGCAGACGCAGCACAAATAAGAGGGGACAAGCTGGAGTGTAACCCAGTTGTGCACTGCCAACACAAGCTCTTCCAGACTCGCAGCCCCTTGCCCCCATGCAAGCACACTTAAGGATAGGGCAACAGCAGCACCACCAGGAGAAAGGGAGGCCTTATGAAAAGCAAAGCTATGAAAGATGGTGTGAAACTTACCTGACACTTGAAAGTACAGCTGCACTTCCATAGTAGGAAACAACAGCTTGGCTTCTCTGCCCACTCACAAGAGGTGCAAAGCAGTTGTTCTATTAATGTGAGTGATGTTCCTCATGATTTTCACTGGCTTAGGTAAGAAGCACTCAGATCGAAGGTCTCTTCATTAAAAAACATGAGCACACATGAGCACAAGCTGCAAATGAGGCACATTCAGCAACGAGGAGTGTTTATCATTCTTACCTTAAGGCTTACGAAAGTCTAGGTGAAAAATGCCTAGAAGATACCAGTCACTCAGCATGAATGGAGGAGTGTTTATCATTCTTACCTTAAGGCTTACGAAAGTCTAGGTGAAAAATGCCTAGAAGATACCCGTCACTCAGCATGAATGGCCAGTCAGAAATAAGTGCTTTTTTTTTTTCCTCCTTTGCATCTGAGCAAAGTGCTGGTGTACTGACATATGACCAACGTGCACACCCCTTTAAGACAAACTATAAAATGCTCTGTGATCCATAATGAGTACTGAGGCTCTTGCCCCTTCTCCCTCCCTGCAACATGTATCTGCACAAACTACAACAATAGGACCCCCAGAGATGAAGCAAAGTTTCTCAGCTTTGTAAATGAGCGAGAAAATGGAGTTTGCTGCCACATTCAAAGAGCTGGTTGCCACCACCAGCCTGAATCGTTTCCCCACTTGTTTATGAAGCAATGTGTTACTCAGATGAGATGCAGAATTCCTTATGAAAAATTATTTAAATATCACACCCCAAAATGCAGTTTGAGTGTTTTATCCTGTCTTTACCAGTAAGCAAAGGAGAAACTGCAAGGAAACACTTAATTCCCTTCCAACCACCATATCTACCTTGTTGTCAAACAACGGCCCCCAACTGACAACCTCAGGACCAAATATGTTTCCTGTACCAACACTTTGATCTCCAATTGCAAATAACCTAGAAGGGTAATAGTTACATTTGAGGTCACTAGGAGGTCTCGACCTCAGTTATATCACCCTTCTCCAAAGAAACTTCCACTTTAATCGTCAACTTCTGGGTAATCTATTAGTAACTGGCATAAATCACACATTAAAATAGGCTGAAGCATTGTCACAAGAGCTAGAAAATGATCCATTAAGCTCTTCCTCCTCCTCCCCAAACAAACACTGTATTATAACTTTTAAAATATAAAAACAATCAAAAGATTTAATCAAGAATGTATCTTATATTTTCAATTCCTGTTACATATTTATTCTTCTTGAAAATAGGCAGGAGACAAGAAGGAGGGGAAGAGTAACCAAAGACAGCGCTGTCCTGTGACGTTATGAATGCTGTTCAGTGTGATAAGTCAACGTGTCAAAAAGCACATTTGACCTCTTTCCCCCATGCTTTCTCCTGACCACCAACCCAAAGATGCACAGAACTGAAATGGTTCAGAAAAAAAAGAAATGGTGAGACTCGGCACATGTAAATTTTGCTGCCTGACTTCACCATCACTGATTACAGCTGACAGAGTTAATAAAAGAGCAAAGCTGGCTGTCAGAGCAGATTAGTGTGTGCAAAGGACAAGACAAAAGAATAATGCAGTCATTATTATTTATGGTCATTAACTGGGTTGAGTTCACTTCTACAGTACCCTACCTGAGCAGTAAAAATGATCATCTAAACATGAAATACTACATTTAGAGTCAAAACACTGTAATTTTGTCTGCATGTTGGCTTGATCTCTTTTATATGAGGTATTGGATCCTGGAATTAGCCAGAGTGGGTAACACAGATTTAGCTAATGTGAGTAAGAATTCTTGACCTTACAGTGTTTTTCTAATGGGGGAGCAGAGAAAAGCTCACTGCCTCCTTGTCAAGACCTACTGAAAGAGAGGCACTGTGGGAGGGACAGGGGAAAGCTGCAGTGGAGTGCAATGGAGGTAGAAAATCTAACGCAAGAGAGGAAAGGGCATATGAGGAGCAGTAAAAGCGGGGAGTAAAGTAGGATTCTGGGTGGGAGAATCCAGCAGCAGGGACCTGAGAAAGGGTGAGACGATGGAGATAACTCAAACAACTGCTTTGAGCAACAGATGAACTCCAAGTGCAGAACAGAGATGGTAGAGGTGGCAGTCTGGCTGGAAGAGGGGATGAGGGACACGGGAGGACAGGAGGAACATCAGAGGGGCAGAAGTGTAAAGCCTGAGGGAGAACACAGTGGCACATCTCACAGAAAGCACAGTTGAGAGGCATCATGAGAACACATACACTTCTGGAACCTGTATCCAGAGGCAAGTGAGACAGTGTCAAATGCTACAAGCTTAGCAGCTGTTCTGTGTATATATGGTCAGAGCAACTGTGGGAAGTCCTAACTGCAGGTCAGAAAGCACAGCTTTCCTGACCTGCCACGCCAGGAGCACTCAAAATCCCTCATAGGACTGAAAACTGCATCAGCCCTTGCTGTCTGTCCTGCTGCCTCTCCCTGTCTCATTTGTTCCTTTTTATTTTTTTTTTTTTCAAATAAGGTTCCAGGGCTTTTCTTTTACAAGACCTGAGCTGAAAACACCAACAAACTCTTTTTTGTCCTTGTGTGGCAGGGTGATTCATTTGGCCATGGCTTACTGTCAGCAAGAAGGTCCATGAGACACATGCACACTGTGGGCCACAGGATAGGACATCCTTTTGTGAGCACCTTGAAACACTTTCTCATCACAGGGCAGACTGGTGTCCACCATATAACTGCAGTCACTGTCACCTGATTTTAGTCGTGTGAGATATACTTCATGGGACAGGGATGGGTCAGGGTACAACTCATCCACTGACGACCCCTAATTTTTAGTCTGTGTTTAAATAAAGTTATGAAATAAAAGCCCAGAACAATGGTTAAGAGGGAGAAAAGTTCTTTAGGGGGTCCTGATGTGCAGTCTACCTTTATTATATCACTACACCTTAATTCAGAGACTGCCTATTTTCTGCTTATCCCTGAAGAAAATTATTCTTGTCTGTTTTTTAAATAGAGAAAACGTGGGTTTTGACACTCATTGCAATATTACAATTTGTTATACCTGAACAGAGAAACTGAAATTGCTGATAAAGGCAGTAGCATCTTCACAGGAGTTCTCAATGTCAAACCCCTGGGTTGGTCTGCTTGTTTATTCATTTCCAACAGAATGAACTGTTGGTTTAGACCTAGAAGGACCGCAGGCTCTGCCTATGTGAAATTGTCTTTACCCTGTGCAGCTGTAGTTGAGCAGTGAGATTCAAACTACACTCTCCTCGATGCCAGACAGGGAGATGCCATCTTACCTTCAGCGATAGGCTCTAGATTTTGAGATTGCATCCTTCTAATGAAGAGAACTTTGTTTTTCACATAGGCAGTCGTTTTCCCCCCACTTTTCTTATACCCTTGGCCTTTGGGATAAAGAAATAATTTGCTTTGGCAGATTCAGTTTGGATGATATTTCTGTGCTAGTGACTAAGCAGTTTATAGTCATAATATATTTTACATCCTGAGCTCAGGTGTCAAGAGCCCAGAATCAGCATATTTTCTTTCAGCATACTTCTAAATAACAATGACACCATAGATTAACGTCCCTCATACTACAGTCTGAAATGTGATGGAGCTGCAGAAGCTTAGCCAGTGATGGAGAAAGCTCAGTGGTGGCATTCATCGCCACACCAGGAGCAGCACAGGGAGACACCAAGACACTGCAAAATACCGGTATCTGCAATACTCATTCCCACAGACTTCCTCCTTATGGAATAGCTAAGATGACAAGACAGCTGTGGAGTGCCATATATGCTTCACAAAGGATGGGGCAGTTTCATTCTTTAGCAAAAGCACCTCAGAAGAATAGAATAGGTGGCTCTGAGTAGCGCAGAGATATTCTTATGAAAGGTGCTCAAATTGAAACCTGGATTCTTATATTCTTCCCTACCTATTTTCATAAGGTTAGGACAAATGCAAGCATCTTACCTACTTTGGCAGTTTTGATTCAGAATAACATCTAAAACCTGAAGAGCAATGCATGATACTTAAAATCCATTTTTTTAGATCCAAAATTGTTACAAGAGCAAATCTTAGTATACTGCTGATACCAAGTACCAAACCTAACTCTGGTCCAGTCCTATATTTCCATAGAGCATTGGCCATACTTCCTACAGCTGAGCCCCAGAGGTCACCACAAGGTTTCCTCAGGTCACCTAAGGATGATGCCAATGAAAGAAATATTCAGATATGTCTTCAGATACATCGGACAATCTGCCTAAATAATTTGTTCCTGCCCCTGGAAACTGAAGGAAGTTGTTTTGCAGTTTCATGTACCTAGATAGCTTTGCAAATCTCACAATAGATGATGATGGCACATACAAACCTGTGAGCAGGAATTTCACATTTTCTTGATGTCTTACAACTGTAATTTAGCAAGCCAAACCGAAGACTAAATGTATTAAGGCAGCATTTTTCATAATCTTACTGCAACTTTTGCTGAGTTTTTTTGGTGAAATTTGCCAGTTTCCATGCATATCTACTGCCACAGAAACAAACTGGAAGGGCCAAGAGACAGTCCTTTTTATAGATAGAATGCGTCCTTATAAAGTGTGACTGTACCTTATAAAAAAAGCTCGGCAACACATTATTCAAAGGCAGTTAAAGGCCATTGAACACGATTTGGGCAGACTGGTGATGGCATTCTAAGGTCTTTCTGAAAGAAACTACATGCCCACGGGACTTAAACATACGTATGGTCAAGCACATAGTATAAGACACCTTTGCAGAAACGGTATGCTACAAAGTGTGAATTCAGTGCTAGTATTATGTAGGCACAGTTCAATGCACACAGGCACTACATCTTCATAGACCCTATGAGTAAAAGCAAATCCAGCATTCTTTTGTCCTATGGCAATAACACATTGCTGCCTTTTCAAAGGAAAACTTTCATAACCCAACAGCTACCAGACCGAATGGACATCAGCTGAGTCACCGTGGCATTCATCTCTTGGTTGCTTACATTCTTCAGCCATATTTTACAAAGTATTTTAAAAAAAGCAGTTTGAACTATGACAGAGGGAAATGTTATCAACTTATAGTTTTACAAACAGATCTCAAGGTTTTTCAGTAAAATTTGGCTTCTGTGCAAGCTTGCAAAACAATGACTAGATGGAGTTCTTCTTTTGAAGTTTTGTTTAAGAAAATTCTCCCAGGCTAAGACCCAGTAAGTTACAGTTTAGCCTGGAGCAAATTTTTACAACCAAGTTATAAACCCCTGAAATAGGAGTTCATACTGGAAACAGCTGCTGCACCCTAACTATAGCGGGTGCAAGTATAATAAAAACTGCAGGAGTTCACATTAACAATGGCATCATCTTACACTCTTTCCTGTTACCCATCCATTAAATGAGCAACTCTACTTAATAGAGGCAAAGGCAACAGGCTTTTCTCTTTTCCCTGCACCCCTGCTTCTTCCCCTCAATAACAAGCTAAGCAATTTATAGGTGGTGTAGAGCACACTCCCCAGCATCCAGATCTCTTTCAGCAGGGCATGCTCAGGGTAGGCTCTCCAACCTGTGTTACACACCAGCAAGACACCACTGCGGTTCATTCCAGGCAAGTACTTCACATTGTATGATGCACAAATATTGCACGACACACATCTGATGGCCTGATACTTGGGCTAGGGAATTTCCACTGAATCTCACCACCAGCACAGCAATTCATTTTTTCCCTCCCTGGGTGATACTTGCAGCATTTTCATACACAGTTTTGCATGTCACTTAGGGAAATTAAAAATGCCCAAGGAAATGCAGTGCAGACTACGTCTATGGGTATGTAATGAGAGCTCTGCACTATCATCTGGTTGCTTCCTTTCCCTAACCTGGCCCTTGATTTTCCATATGTTGCTTTCTCTACCCCAGTAATCCCCTGCCTTTTATTTTCAGCAGGTTATGAAAGCACTTACTCTCAAGTTCCTGTACTCTTAAGGGACACAGGTTATCCAAGCTGCAGGTTCTGGGTGTGAAAATATGGTAACGGTTGAGGGCCAGCCACCGCAGTACCTAGCCAGGGTAGCATGAGGCTAAATGGCTACACAACCAGGTATAAAAAAAACACCAGGAGCTCACAATGACAGCAGTGTCCCTTTAGACAGCTTTTTTTCCTTTCCATTAACTAACAGGATGTTTTCACATAATAGTTACCAATAAGCAGTATATTAAACAGATATGGCTCACAATGACACAGTGGGACTGTCCCCCACCCATCCAAGCAGTTCACACCACGGTCAGAGCACCTGTGCAGCCAGGGACAGGAATCTGTGCAAAGGACATAAAACCAAAGCTTTCTACAGAAGCTTACTTTTTAATGCAACTAGGCTCAGGAGAGAGCTATCAATAATATCGATTTGCAACAGAAAGGATGTTAGAAATTGAACAACTTGAAAGAAAATAAAGGCACCGCCTCCACAAGAAAGTAAAAGAGAGGGATCAAAGCTTGGGATTCTAGGCAGGACTTGGAAAAAACATGACGTTTGCTCTCATTTCCTTTATCTCTATGGGTTTATCTTGGGACTGCCACAGAAAAGGATGTGAATGTCATCTTCGTAGCCACAGTCCACCTGCAGATAGGCACATTATGCAGCCTGGTTATAGGCAAGAACTGAGTACCTACAGATTTATTAAAATATTTCTTCTTGTCAAAAAGAAGCCTCATCTATTGTGACTCATATTTGCTATCTACAGAAGTAGTTATGTGTAGGATCTGCTCAAATAATATTTTTTCTGTAAACAAGAAAACTATAAATTCTCTAACTTGACACTGGTGATAGTGTCTTATTTACATACCAGATCACCATAGCTAAAGGATTCTCTTCTCTGCACATGATCAAGCAAGAAATAAAGTCTAGTTCTTATAAATATTGGCTACTTAGTTGAGAAAGACGTCCAGCTTCGGAGTCAAGGGAATATAGGAAAGAGATTATTATGGGAAGTGGTTTTGGTATCATGTACTCTTGCAACAAGGGTCTGTAACACTGCCTTAAACACAACCAGGGGAAGATCACTCAGGAAAAAATTCTCAGATTTATAAAGCTAAATGATTCACCTCCCTAAATGGTAGCAAGCTACAGTGTTTATGATGATCTAAATTATGTTGGAGCCAGGAGTCTCCGGCAGAGACCAGAGCAGCTCTTGCCCTGAAGAGTTAACAACCCCAGTCAGCAACGCTCTTTCCCATTGCATAATGCAACAATTTTGTTTCTCGTACTAGACTTCGTCAGTACTGTCAACATATTATACAATCTAATAATACATCAGATGCCAGAAGATAATACTGTTATTATATGCTAAGTACTAACACCACTGGTTTTGGTAACCGGTGTTAGTGGTGCAGCCTGCTGCAACACACCTGCTCATTTCCTCCTAACGAGCCCAAGCACCCATATCTGGGCACCATCTTCAAAATTAATATGAAACAAAGACCATGTTGTCTATAGGGGAATGAGGCCTGCCCTCCCCAACAGAAACATGGAGGCAGGGGCTCCTCTGACTCCTCCCGGGGCAGGCAAGGTCAGGTCATGGTCCTGATGCTCTGCCCTGGGCTCGTGGGTCCCTCCCGTCTCAGGGGGGCACTGAAGCAGGGAGGACTCACCTGCACTGCTCTTCCCTAGCTTTTCATGAACATTGAGGTTATTTATCCTATTTCTTCATTTTGATCAGCCTGACACTCTCCTCCATATAAGTGGTGGTGCATACTAGTAGGAAAATACAAGACTTCTCACAGCACCAAAGTCAATCAGTCTCTCAACAGGGAAAATGCTGTCTTTTCCAAGCTAGCATAGAAAATGGTGGCTTTTTGTAGATGGTTGATGGGTCTCTGTGTAAATTACACTGAAATCTACCAGAGCAAATTACTGACTGTCATTAATGGTAGAGTATTCATCAGGAAAGACTTTATCACCTTGGATTAATGCTATGAGTCAATATTTTTAAATTTTGTATATTTTATACATAGATGTGATCATTTTCCCTAGATGGACATCCATGAAGGAGGTGCTTGGATCCTTCTACAGCTAAAATGAGGCCCTATTATAAAGCTTGATAGAAGTCCTATTTTTGAGCCTGCATCTACACAGGAAGTCTCACAGGAACCTCTTTTTGATAGGGATGATAGTTTCTAGGGAAAAACCCATGGAGCCCAGAAAGAAAAGCTAAAACTCTCTCAAGCTGGGATTTTACAAGATGTACAAGCAAGCTGGTCGCATCAGCTCCCTGCAAATTTGCCAATAGAAGTAGATGTCCCTGACTTTAAAAGGGAATTTTCTCAACAGTAAACTTTTCCTACTAATTTAAGTAGTGATAAACGTAAAATACAAAAAACCACACCCTTCAAACTGGACACGTCATTCATAAGAAAAAGGCTCTTGCATTTCCAACCAATAAAAGAAACAAACAAAAAAAGTCTAAGGAAATGGATAAAATCTGCCACCTAGGTGGCAAATTAGGCTCAAAATGCTCCCAAATCCTGCCAGATAAGAGACTTCTGCAACTACTCAAAAAGAGCATAAGGTTTCTGTTTATCTCCATCCCCCCTCTCTGAGACCCCCAAACCCTGATGATCCCATCAGCCAACTCACTGGTTAATAACAGTTGCTTTCTGCCCGTCAGGAGAAATGCTGTGCAATTTGTCTGATCAGACCCTATGCAGCCGCACAATCTAACTGTCAAAGACTGAGCACTTACAGCAAACCACTGGTAATTAACTCAGAGTAAAGGAGAAATTAAACTGCTGTAAATTCCAACAATACGAATGCAGGAGAAAATCATAACCTCATCGCAGATGCTCTATTAGCCAGTAAAGACCCTGTATTTGCCCGAGTGTGTTATTCAATCAAGCCTACTTGCTTTAAATAATAATGAGCTATTTTCTATTATAATGTAATAAATCTCAAGAGGACTTGATCTGGAGTGATGCTGAGGACTTGGTTCCCAGCTACTCTCAACAGAAGCTGAATGAACACAGTATCTCTGGATTTGGCCAGTGATACGGACCTGCTGAGACATACAGTACGAGACAAGCAATTGGTAAAGACCCTGTATTTGCCCGAGTGTGTTATTCAATCAAGCCTACTTGCTTATAATAATAATGAGCTATTTTCTATTATAATGTAAATCTCAAGAGGACTTGATCTGGAGTGATGCTGAGGACTTGGTTCCCAGCTCTCTCAACAGAAGCTGAATGAACACAGTATCTCTGGATTTGGCCAGTGATACGGACCTGCTGACATACAGTATACGAGACAAGCAATTGATTTGTTTTCTAAAACACATGGGGGGGGGAAGAAAAAGAATGGGATTTTTTTTGGTAAACCAATAGCTAACAGGGCTCCAGTTGGACTGATTCTTTAAATGCTGCCATAGGTGTTTTGATGCACCATTCAGTGTACAATAGCACTCTAAACCCTATATAACCATCTTCTTCATATTGTTATTTAAAGCACAAGTGAATACAGGCATACACCTACACTTTCTCCAGACAAATACTTACTGCAGAATCTTTCTATCTACTAGACCAAATGTAAAGACTTATTCCAGGAGTTAGAAGTTTATTTAAGTTTTACTACTTAACCCAAAATGCTTGCAGCCTAATACTTAAAAAGAGAGTAAAATTCCTCTGAAAGTCTGAATGAGACAGCACAAGATTGCAAACATACAACTCCAACCTTTTCTTTTATATAATACAGGAATTTCCTATACAGTCTCAGGTATAGAATTGATTTCCAGAGTTTGTTCAAGGAAAATCTTCAGAAGAAAATTTTCATTTGTTTGACAGTGTGGTGAACCACAACCACGCTTCTTGCAAATTATTTTGAAAACCTGAATTAATAGCTTGCATATTACCAAATCCAGATAATTAGAAACAACATCTAGTAGTTTAGATAATCCTCCTGCCAGTTTAAAATAAAATGGTTCAATTGATATGATTTGCTGTTTGATTTTTGTTCTCAAACGTAAGATGTTCTACAGAAAACTGGGAAGGCATAAAAACCCCCAAGGAAGACTGTCAGATGGCAATTCAAAGTCAGAATACCTACAGTTAACCTAAACCTGTGAAATCATAATGCTTCCCTGTAGCACACAAAACACAAACATGCACATATATGTTTAAAGACACCATCTTTCCAAAGCGTTATTTCAAAAACCTGCTGTCCACAAGACATCACTGGTGGTGTTCTGGCAGCTTATGTCTCACTAACAAACAACAGCATTTAAGCTCTGCACATACCTTATTTTTAAGTGTTTGTTTATAGTTCAGTTATCTGAAAACTTTCTCTTCGGTATTTTATTCCGTACCTTTTCCTGCTATGCTGTTTCTTAGGCAATATTTTACTCTGATAAGAAGCACAGCCAGCTGTCCAATGTCAGTGGGCTTCTGCTACAGGTAAAGCAAGCACGTGCAACTCAGCAGCAGTTTTGTTGGTATGCAAGAACTCTAAATACGTGTAAATTACATGTTACGTATGCTCAACTTAAAGCATTACTTAAACTCATAATGCTATTTCATCTTAGCAGCCCACTCTTTGGAGCAAAACCCTCTGAATTTCTCCTTACCAATCACATCATTATCATAATGAGTTCATGTCCTAAAGACATTGCATTAAAGTAGCGGCTCTCGCTGAATTCAGAGATTTTACACAACACTAATCCACTCGTAAGTCTCAGCCTTACGTTCAAAATATTCATTTTAAATGAAGCCTCGGGGAGAGGTGTTATTCCTGGGCTCAAACCAGTGCTCCTCCCATTTCTTCCCTCTCCTCGGGACATCTCCTGAGATGTCCTGTGTTTCAGGCTTGCCCGCTCAGTCTCATCTTACTGAAGGTCGCAAGACATCCCAGATAGGTTTCAGAGAATGGAAATCTAACTCTTTAGCACTTCCCAGGCACAGCTTGATAGAGGTAACAGCTAAAACAGCACACAAGCAATGCCTTATGGTACAAGTATTGCAAAGTCCTACAAGAGAATTACAAACTCACAGGGCAACATGTTAAAGTGGATACATCCACATCACAGGCTGAACCTATAGTATGAAACTATGCATTTGCATACCTAAATCTCTTCATCTACTAAATATCCTTCACGGTCTGAAATGATGTCCGACATACAGACAGTGCTTGAAAAAGGCTGCCAAAACCAGGGGTGTTTCAGAAAGCAGGTCGCCACCCTTTACATTCTGCTGCCTGAGCAACACGAGCGTCGCTCACAACCCAGGCACACGGGTAATAGCTGGCCGCAGGGATTTACACTGGCTGAGTGAAAATACTGCCCAGAACAACCTGCTCACTGTGAGATTTATACACTAATGAGCACAAAAATCCATAGGGAGAAATTCCAGACATTCCCTTCCCCACACACGCAAGATATGCTCTTTCAAACCTTTTGCTGGGCGACTGCGCATCCTCAGATTTTCCTACTGGGTTCACTTCCATCCACCTCTCTGGTTCATCAGCTGCTGCAGGGCATCTACAAAGCAGTACATGCTGCACTACCATCAGTGCACTGATGACACCCAGCTCTCTATCTCCTTCCTTCCTGACCCAGACACAGCTGCTGCCAACCTCAAACAATGTCTGGCAGAAATTGGTTTCTGGAATAAGGCCAGCTGGCTGCTGCTCAATCTGGACAAGGCAGAAATGATGCTAATCAGCAGGGGGAAATGCTTTGAGGACCTGGTGAAATTTGTAACTGCTCCATCAGCTAAGGGCATATGTCTGGCCAGCATCCTAAGAGGTGTGCAATGCAAGCACCAGGTCAGGATTCAACTTCCTCCCAAACTTGCAGCTCCCAAACTCACCAAAGAAAACTCACTTTTTTAGATGCCTGCTTCATTTTGAAAGACCTCATCACCTTTCTTTTGAGTTTGACTGTGAAAACCACACCAGGAGCCTAGATAGATGGCTAAGAGTGCCACTTCTGGCCCTCTCCTGGATGGCAAACCAAAACAGTTGCAAGCCTGTTCCCTAATGCCTGGAACATCCATCATTATATGACATATCATAGAATTATAGAATAATTTGGGTTGGAAGGGACCTCTAAGGGTCATCTAGTCCAACCCCCCTGCCGTGGGCAGGGACATCTTCAACTAGATCTGGTTGCTCAGAGCCCCGTCCAACCTGGCCTTGAATGTTTCCAGGGATGGGGCATCCACCACCTCTCTGGGCAACCTGTGCCAGTGTTTCACCACCCTCAGCGTAAAAAATTTCTTCCTTCTATCTAGTCTAAATCTACCCTCTTTTAGTTTAAAGCCATTCCCCCTTGTCCTGTCACAACAGGCCCTGCTAAAAAGTTTGCCCCCATCTTTTTTATAAGCCCCCTTTAAGTACTGATAGGCTGCAAGAAGGTCTCCCCAAAGCCTTCTCTTCTCTAGGCTGAACAACCCCAACTCTCTCAGCCTTTCTTCATAGGAGAGGTGTTCCATCCCCCTGGTCATTTTCGTGGCCCTCTTCTGGACCCGCTCCAACAGAGTTCGGAAATGTCCAAGACACCCAGTACTTTGGGTGAAACGTTACCATCGATAAGCTGAAATATATTGTGAAAAGGGGCTTTTGCATACCTTTTGCAAGGACTACCCAGTGGTCTGGAGTTAAACAAGATGCATGGGCAGGAGGACTTATTTCTCCATACTCCTTTGTCCACTGGCTCAGTTGCCCCTTTATCAGCCGCATCTTGCAACTCTCCTGATTAAAATAGTGACACAGGTAAAAAACTAGACTGGGACTAGGGCTTGGGTTTACACTAGAGGTACCTGGCTCCCAACCTCATCTAAGCCAACTACACATTATACTCATCTTGCTTAATCCATTTCCAGATCACAGTAAAGGCAGTAAAACTGCAACAGAAGGATCTTTCCTAATGAGCAGTATCAACAGATGATAAAGATGCTTAGGACAACATATTTTGGTCAGCGCGAGGGAAAAGAGCACAGTTTTATGAGCATCATTTGTTTTCTCTCTATATGTATCTTCTGTTAGACAACCAGACTAATCAGTTTTACTTGTGTTTATTGCCATCTTCAAATAGACATTTGATAGCGCAGTAGCCCAATGTTGAAAGAGGAATTTCTATTTGTTGCCTGTATTTGTTTAAAATATCTATTTGAAGTTACA
This sequence comes from Aptenodytes forsteri, assembly GCF_000699145.1. Classification (NCBI taxonomy): domain Eukaryota; kingdom Metazoa; phylum Chordata; class Aves; order Sphenisciformes; family Spheniscidae; genus Aptenodytes; species Aptenodytes forsteri. The sequence goes on along the minus strand of NW_008795259.1, from coordinate 37,480 downwards.
TACGTTAGCTGTTTCTACCAAATTACGTTAAAAAAAACCAAACTCCACAACCCCTAGGTCTCACAGGAACATGGAGGCTGTTTTCTGGCCAAATTTGATCTAACTGTATCCCTTTAACACTAAGCAGAGACAATGATGTTGGTAAAAGCAGGGAGATTATGTGAGGCTGAGCAGATATCTTCAGCACAGTGTGTATGGGACAGCAGTTTTCCAGGGTAACAGACAATAGCTTCATTTTAAAAAAAAAACATACAAAGGAGAAAAGCTGTGGAAACAAATTAATTTGGAATACGTAAAGAGGATTATGAAAGAAAGCACAAACTTTCCTCCTCTGCCAAAAGAAGCGATTTACTGTGTGTACATCTTTGCCTTGTTACAGTTTATTATGGAGTTGGGTAGCTAAAAGAGAAAGAATTCAAATAAGGAGACACTAAAAAAAAGGCTGACTCCTACTGTGAGCACAGGGGTGAGGAAAACGTGGAATAATACATGAAAAAACAGCTCATTGCAACAAAGTGACTTGTTAAGCCTTCAAAGTATGTCACCAATGCTCCTCCAAGCAGTGTAACTGATTGCATAGCACATGGTAGGGGTTCAATGGTATATATTTCTGACCTCCCTTTTCTAAAAAGAAACACTATACAGCCAAAATACAACAACCTTCCACATGCACCTACATGCTGTGAACACCAAAAAGCAAATCAAGTTGCTGAGTGTGATACATGGCAGTATAACAAGGGGTCATGGGATAAAAGCAGGAAAGAACATTTTAGGCTGAACATCAGGGGGGAAAAAAAAAAAACGACTTTTGTTCAACTGCGAAAACACTACATGCCCATGTTAAAAATTAGCTAGACAAAGCACTAGAAATTACTTTGTATACTACAACTCTGCACTGGCAGAGAGATGGAGCAGAACTAATTGGCCTCTGCAAACCCTAACTTCTTATGATCCTTCATAAAAACAGTCTACAACAGTTCCTAGATTTAACAAAGGCTTGCACTTAGAAGAGAAAATGAAACTGGGAAAGCAGAACATCTCCTGCAAGCCTATTTCCACTCAGAGCAGCACAGCGTGGGAGGTGCAGTCATTCAAGCGCATTATGTTCTGACTTAAGTTGAGAGAATCATTTACAGTGAATAAACAGAAGTGATAACTTTTTAGTATTTTTATCATCATGACTTTCTCGGCACACCACAGTTTTGGGGAAAAAAAATAATTAGCCCATTTTCTTTGAGAAAAAATGGGTCACTTTGCCTGTCTACTAAATCTTTTCTCACTCCCCCACCTATACATTAACTCAGACACCAGTTCCACCAAATCCGAAAGAGGAGCTGATGTCTCAGGGATCATTACATTCCTACACGTTTCATAAAATGCAACAGCTGGGCAGAAGGAAAAGACTCAGATTGTTTCCACTGAGTCCGAATTCAGCCATAATCCACTCTTTCCGACAGCAACTGGCAAACCAGTAACCTGGTGCATCCTGGCCAGTAGGTCGGTGGTTACGTAGCTCTGGGCTAGCGCCCACACCTCTTACCCAGCGAGACTGATCTAGGATGGTGCAAGAGGGACTTTGGAGAGAAAAAGACCTGCTCACATCCACAACTCCCAGAACACAGTGCAAATATATATATATGCTCTTCATATTGCCAATGGTTACTCTGTGGATGTTCCCAGTAATAATCAGGGAACAAATTCTTGAATTCTGTTGATTGCAATTTGTCACAAATATGGCAAGTGAAGGTCATTGGTATGCAATTGGAGCCACATATTATATTAGGCAAAAAGGTCTGAGTATCTATAACAGAGGTCATAAATAAAATGAATAGAACACGTGAGATGAAATACTTTTCCCTGTTTTTGGTATAGGCATATGATTTCCATTAGTAAAAGGACCACTGTAAAATTTACTGCGGAGGAGCTGATTTTCCCTTGGTAGCCTTCTTCACTATAGATCTTCAGTATTTGTTTGCATTTTGTTTTATGCTTTCACAAAAAAATATAAAATATTTGAGTGGCTTCAACTGTGCAGAATTAGTTCCCTTAGCTCCTTATATGCAACAACTAGGAAGATGTGCTCCATCTTACAAAAATATCAAAGTATGTCAGCTTGAAATTCAATTTTTCAGAATTATCCAGGACAACAAAACTCAGCCTGCCTAATTCTCACGCACACAGATGCAAGCACCTGCAAGGAAGTTTTACGCTTAATCCAGGCAGATATTCTGCTCATCTCTGTTCTTGTCAGTAGTACATGCCATGTAATTACCCTGCCAAATAAAGCTTCTAGCTGGTGCACTTTGCAAGTGTTTGAATAATACAAGAGATGAAAGCACTATGGATTATGCCCTAATAACTGCTGTTTGTAAACGACAAAAAAAGCATACTGCTGGCATCATTCCCCTGAAATCTTAAACCCAAACCCAGGAAAGCACTAGAGAAAAAGTTGTGCTTCAAGTACCTATGTACCCATGTTAAATTTAAGAATCAGTTTAAGTACCTTCCCTAGATCGAGGCCCTGAGCAAGTGAAATATGATTTTCTATCTAAAATATTAAAAAGATACAGGCTGCCCAAGTGTTTTACATTTCTTTTTCCTTCTTGACTTCTAATTCATTTCTGACATACTGTTTCCTTTCAGTCTCTTGTCTGTATCGTAAATCTATCTGTAATAATTTGGCAGAAGTTGCACAGTTTGCATGGAAATGGATCTTACACCCTCCCAGTCAGAGGCTGCGAAGGACAACGTCCGTAACAAGCCATGTACAAAGTACAGTTTCAGTAACCAAAATCTCTCATTCAGGCATTTGTGAGTTTACATCCCATAGTGTATCCTGATGTATCACATCAACAGCTGGAATTAATTCTGCTACTATTTACTCCAGAGTAAATCAGTGACCTCCACAAACTCAAGCAGCCTAACATCAGGAGTAAAGGAGATCAAAATTAGGCCATGTTATATGAACCTTGCCTCGTAGAAACATTAGTTGTATTTACTGTCTTGGGGTCCCCATTGTTAAAAGGGCTGGGATACCACAAACTGTAGTCACACATACGCATCTTGCAAATGGGAAGAAAGCATTTGAAATTTATTTTCAGAAAAAATACCTTCCAGTTTAACTTCCTTTTTCTTTCAAAGCTTGCACAGAAGCATCTGGCCTTTGTGCGAACATGATCCAAATCATCTGGGGAAAGCAGGAAGATGCTAACTAGGCACTGGATTGGGCAATAACCCAGCAGTTGACACGCAGTTTCACAGCACTATCTCGGTTCTGCCTGATTGCACATTATGTCTCTCATCAGGCACCCTGACACACAAGGGTAAACACGTCCATTAAATTATTCAGGAGTCGCAGCTCAAGAAGACGGGACAGACATCTTTCAAGACTCTTCAGGTGCAGAAAATGTTTGCAGAGTTACAGCAGGGATGGAGTTAGTCCCTTATTTTCTGTAATGGAGACAAGAAATGAAAACTGGAACAGTAGCTCACTGTATCTGTTCTCCAGCTGTTGATCTTAAGACCCTTGGGGTATATATGGCACGTTCACTGCATGCTTCTGTACGGGGCCCTTCATATTTTGTGAAGTAGGATATCAAGCTTTGACAATTCAGAAGGCATTGATGAGCAGACATCTTGACCTGTCAAAAATCAGTTTTACATATCTAAGATCACAATCCTTTCTTCACATCATTAGGAATTTCTGGGGAACATTAAAGGCCCAGATTTCTGACAATGCCTTCCTTTTCCTAACTCATTAATTATGTTTTTAATCGTGCCTTTTTGGTTTTTTGTTTACAGCTCTGCTTGTCAAGTTTGCACAATGGTGACAATATGAAAAAAGCCAGAGAAGCAAACCCTGACTAATTGATAGCATGAGCATGTTTCACATAAATGTTCATTATACATAGTGTTACTGCTGAAGCTACTGCACTGGCCACAGACCCTGCGGTTTAGTACCATTGACCTTAATAGCAGGCAGATGGATAGCAAAACTGACATGTCAGGCATAAAGCTAGAGTAATTTGCACTCTTATGACCAGACCCTGAGCTGGCACACAATGACCATAGCTTCCCCAAGATCAACAGCACAAGGTCAATTTTTTTCTAGCTCAGCCAACAATTTTTAATCTGAGCACTGCCAGGAAATCAGAGAGAACATTCGGCATTTGTTAAACCGCTGAATTAAAACTTTGAGTCATAGTTTCTTTCATCTTGATACCCATGTTTAAACACACATTTCATATTACTAGCACTGTGAGAAGTTCAATTATTTCAGCTCACAGTTGTTTGGAGAAGCTTTTCCCCTCCCTGTTACTGATTCAGAAGGACTTGTACATCTCCTGAAACTTCCCTGTGGAGTATATGCGCAGGGTTCAAATAAACCCATATATTCAAAGCCTGTTTTACTCATACAGAATAATACATCTTTTTCTGAGTGAAGAGATGGTGAAAACCAATTCCTTTCCCTTGTGGACTTTCTGGAAAAGAAATTGGGATACCTCGTACCCCATGGACCCCTTGCCTTCACTATAGAAGAGAGGCTGTGCTACAGAAAGCAAGGTAAGGTCTAGCTGACACAGAAGCCAGCTAAATCAGTAAAAGCACATCAACAAGATGGGCATTTGCCCCACGTTAAAAGCACACGCTGCCTTGTCTTCACCTTGAGGTAGGCACCGTGGTAGCGAATGCTGAATTAAGAATACACAACAGGTAAGAGGACTTCTCCATTTATCTAAAAATACCCTCCATCACTGTGAATTGCTTCATACTTCCTTGTCTTTCCATACGTGTCCCCGTTTGTCTTTCAGCATCTTTGTAGTTCCTTGCCAGACCACTGGATTTCTCTCCCACAGCAGTTCTCCAGCACACTGCCCTGTTCATCTCCTCCTCTTTTACAGTGCTACAGGTGATCTCGTCCATTCAAAGGGATTCGGTTATCATCACACAGCCAATGACTCTCAGAGTCACCTTTCCAGAAGTAACCTGTCACTCAGCTTCCATTTATCAGCACTTGCTAACTATACCAATGATATATATATGTAAGTAGATACAAACAAAAAGTTCACAACAAAATAACATATTTGGCAGTGAAACCTCTCTTTTCTTCCACATGGAATCATGTTAAAAGGTTGCAATTTTTTTGAATTAAATTTACAGAGACTACAAAACCCCAGAGAGTCAGAAAACCAGTAAGGACAGAGAGACAGCTGAGATCTAGAGAGACTTATAAGCAGAAAAATTGCAAGATTAAATTCAACTTGGAAGTAATGTAATACGGTTTTGTTTTTTTTAAAGAAAGGAAAAAACCCTCCAGACCACACAAACCCAGAGAGCAGCAATGGGTAGGAGAGACTGAGGGTCAGTAGCAGATAGTAAATTAGACAGGAGTCCACAATGCAGTCTGACAGCAAAAAAGGTCACCACAATTTTAGGCTGCATATGCAGAGACAGCAAGTAACAGGGAAGTAATGGTTTTTATCTATATTGATCGGGTGCAGCCTACTATGGAAAAAACATGCTCAATTCTGTGTTTTGTGTAAACAAAAACTAATGGCAATTTGGAGGGAGTTCATACAAAACAGCCACAGAATAGCTTGGAGGGCTAGCAGAACTAACCAGGGAAGATGAAAAGCTGACAAAAAGCAAAAAAAAACCCCCAGACATTCTCTTACAAAGCAGTTAGTACAATTTAAGAAGCTGAGACAAAATAATTGATTATTGAGGGTAAGCTAGACAAACCGGCTCACTTTTGCACCAAAAGCAACCAGGGCTCACTTTGAGCATTACCAAGTCTGACTTGGAAGGGTGTTAACATTGATGGGGCAATTATTTCTAGAACTGCTGTCACATCTAAGTGTCCATCTGCACCCTGGGAATTGTTTCTGGCTAACACAATAGCTAAGAAAAGCACAACAACGTAAAAGTCTCTGAAGAGCAGATGCATCAAAGAGGAAGAAAACTTACTTTAGCATGGCAAAAGGGGACTTAGGTAGAACTTGTGGAAGAAAAAATAAGAGGTAGACCTAAGCTAAACTGTTGGGCAACATTTCTCAAGGCTGAGATGATCTTGTATCACCCTACTGCCAAAATGCAACCTGACACAGTGGGGTTTAAAGGCTTGAAGCTACATGAGAAGGCATATTATTGAGTCAAGGTGGACAACCAAGGCCAGTGTATTTTGAATGAGTGCCTCAAGATGACTGGTGTAAGCTGCTCCTTGTAACAACCTTAGAGGTAGGATAGTCCTAACGTTAAAACCCACAGAAGAGATTCCTGGCAGTATTAAGGGGCTTCCAGCACTGTTTCTGCTTCCCAGGTTTTTGAGGACAGCTTGATCAGTTCACACTCTCTGCTGACCAGAAAGTGGTAAAGGTCATTAGAGCACCCAGACCAAGCTAACAAGCTCCTGCAGGAATCAAAGCAGAGCTTGCGCTCTGCATTGCACTGTCCTCTCATGGCTCCTGGCTGGGCTCAGGGTATGGGCTGAGCCTGCTCCTGTCTGCAAATCCACCTCCTGATTAAGCTGTAAGGAAGTCAGTGAGGGTCCACATGACAAAGCTTCTGTGTGAACAGGGAAGGCAAGACAGAAAAAACAACAACACAGCAAGAAAGCACTGGCATCTCAGTATGTCCTTCACAAACCCATCCTGATGTAATGCAAGATAGCTAATGGAAGCAAAAGGACCGCTCTTTCTCAATATCCTATGCCATTTACAATTCATTTAGGCAGTCAGTATATTTCAACACTCCTTTTAAATCCAAGCTGGAAATGCTTAGTATTAAATTGGCAAGAGTTTAAAAAAAGGAAAAAGATAGCACAACAACAACAGAAATCCCAATCCGTCTTTTCACTGAGGTGCATTACCTTGCTAGTTTTGTTGTGGGAAAAAAACACAGTTCTGGACAGCTGGTTAAAAGAAGTTGTTAATTTAAAATAACTTGTTTGTTAATTGCTTTCAGCCTTGGTCAGTTAGTTTCTGCACTCTAAACCCTAAAGGTAGCTTGAAATGAATGCATCTAGGGAGCAAGGAGTAATGAATGCAAGCAGGAAGCCATGGCTGGAAGACAGAGGTTACAGTGAAGGGAGGAAAGGTCTGAACCAGTACGTGCGCTCCTAGGAACTGGCCCTGATGTTCTTTCCCCCCTCTCTCTTCCTTTTCCCTTCTGCTGCAGAACTGCAGCTACCGCTGGAGCCCTCTGCCAAAGCAGGGGCGTTCCACTGCCCCACAGGCACACTGCTGTCATCAGTAAAAAAGACTGCAGGCAGTGGCTGCAGTAATGCCAGAAGCAGCAAAGCAAGCGAGCTCCCTGCATGTGGCCACGCTGACCGCCCTTCCCTCCCCACCTCCCAAAAGCAAGCGAGCTCCCTGCATGTGGCCACACTGACCGCCCTTCCCTCCCCACCTCCACCAGGACCCCACACCCTTCTCCTCACTAGGAGCCACGGTGGCCACCTCACCCAGTGCTACAGCACCAGCCACCCTTCCAGAAAGCTTCCTTGGCCAAAAGATGCACAAGGCTCCACCAGCTTGCAGGCACTAGGAGAAATGTCCCCCTGCCCCTCAAAACACAACCTATGCAGAAATACAGCCAGGCCCGCATAGGCAGAAACGATGACTTTCTGCTTCTGTTTCCTCAGCTTGCCACTCACCAGGAGAAGGCTGCCCCATGACCACCTTCAGGGAGTGCGGCAGTGGGAGGAGTGGAAAGAAAAAAAAACTAGAAATTAGTCACTCGTTTTACAAGCTGCTTCAACTTGGTTTGCCGCACACTCAAAATAGAAAAACAACTGACCTGTGAGTTATTTAAACATGAGTGTAACATTTAGAGGCGCAAGGCAGGGCACACAGATTTTTATCCGATTGATGCCTGCCTGACCCCTGCGAGTCCTTGGGTGACCCAGCCATGCACGGCCATGTGCTGCTGTGGCCAGCGGTTCCCCTCCACTCTCCCCACCACCTCCCCAGGTGCCAAGTGAGGATTTGGCACTGGTTCATGCTGTCTGAGGGAAAAATCTCACGCAGAAGAGCAAACAGGGCTAACAGGAGCCGGGCTCATTTCCTTACAACAAACACAGCATTGTCCTCAATAGATTTTATTCTTGCAGCAGCCTGATATATTTTCCTGCAACAGTGAAGCAGTTGCACAATGTTTAGGGGGAGCTGGGAGCCACATCTCCGAAACAGCCCTTCCAGAAAGCTGTATATGCTGGGACCCACTATGCTTCCAACTTGCAAGGGACAGTAAAGAAAGCTGTGTTCAGGGAGGAAGTTGGCAACACAGTCTCTCCCTTTCTCAACTCCATCCCTTTAATGGTTACCAACCGATTCTAGCTGTTATAGTTATGTTCTGACTTTTAATCCTCATTAAAATAGGGGATATATACCCAACATGCCTTGGCTTCGTGATTTGTATCGCAACAACGTTGCCAAAAACTACATTTGGAAAGAAAGAAAAAAAGAAAAACCTTGATAAAAGCTGGTCTCCAGTTTCTACCATAACCTAAGTATAAAATCATCCCAATAGACAGAGATGGGATGCTTAATGTGCTTAAGGAAATCTATGTGCCTCTACTGCTCTCAAAACAGGATTTAAGCATGATTTAATTTGGGGCTGAAGTTGCCCAAACGAGTCCATGTACAACACTGAGCTTTACAGCACATGCATATCTTATTCTCTTGAACATTCCCACAAGTTTAGCAGCTACATAGGTCCTTACTTGTACCTGGGACCACCAAGCCAGACATGATTTTGATGGCAGATTGCAGGATGCTGCCCAATCAGTTCCTATTTAAACACTTCACTAAAGACTTACTATATCAGAGCTATGCTTTTAAATACAGTAATGATTCCCAACCACACTCCTAGGTAGAATAACGTGAAGGTTGAAAAGCCAAGCATTCAAAGTACAGGAGATCATGAAGACAGTTTGGTCGCAGCTCTGTCCCAGTAGGCCACTACTCTGAAATATGTCTTCATGAGATTATAGCTTGTCAGCTGTAGCAATACAGCACACAACACCGACCGAGTGATACTATAATGTACGTAAATACACGTATATTCTTCAGTCAGCATCATACCCAGTTCCTCAGCAGCAGGAGTGCAAACTTTTCACTTTTTTCCCTAAACACAGCATAGCTCCAGGTTATCATTCCTCCAGGGACAAGCATGTTCCCATTCTCCCTGCACTGCTAAATCCAGTAGTGCCTTAAGAGGCTTTGTCTGAATAATTTTCATCACCATTATTGATAACTGTATTGACACAGGAGTTGGCCTGGTCAGGCTGTAACAACTCTTTGAACTCATGAGTTATGAGCAGCTGCTAATCTGCGTCACGTGGATACTCTTGGTTAGGTGACACACACCATCATGTAACCTCCATATTATCTCGTGAAGAGTACAGACTGCCCCCGTTCAATACACACATTGCCTACAGTGAAATCCCAACTGTACCACAACAACGGAGCCCAATCACAAGCCAGCACTTCATGTTTGCCCCTTCACCGCTAACACCCAAGACCACCCTTTGCAAGGTGTTCTCCAGGCATTTTTTGGTCACAACACCACCATATGCAAAACTGGGCCAGGTGTGGGGGAGGTGTATTTTTCCAATGTTGAAAATATTTTCCTAGAGAAAAATGTTTCTGGAAAACTTATACGTAAGCTTAAAAGGAGCTTCCTGGATCTTCAAAGCCACATTGTCAGAGAGTAGCCATCTCACCTAGCCCTTTTTGTTAGCTTCCAGGCTGAATGGAGCAAACGTGGACTTCCATTTTAGAGAGGAGGTAGGCACGAGTCATTGCCCCCGATTTCTATGACAACTGCAAACGCTAAACACGTCTTCAGATTTGGTTGCTGGTGTTTGTCTCTTGAGCTAACACCAAGCTAACTCTAGCAGCAAAATTATCACGCAAAGGCATGTGGTCCATTAAAAATACGAGTCACGTAGAGTTGCAGGGTGATGTCACATCAGCTGCCCCTGATGATAACTATCAAAAGTTAGCACAAACCTCCAAATCACAAACGCCCTGGCTCTGATCCCATTTTAATGAATCTGCTTTTACGATTAAACCATCACTATAATTGGCACTGGAAGAGGATTGGCAGTCTGCTGTGGTCGCCTTCCCTGCAAAGCATGTTTGAGATGCTCATCTCTGAATGATGCATAGTGTCTGCCTGCCTCCTATTAAAAAAAAAATGGTATGAACAGCGGCTGGCAGGCAGACTGGTCAGCAGTGATTCATTCCCTGGCAGCCATGATGAGCAGCATGGGCTAAATTCAGCCTTGGTGGAGATGGGTATTTCTCCATTTCCTTTCATGGCATCGCATCTACGTTACATCAGGTACGAAGTTTGGCCTTGTACATTTAATTAAGTATAGTAACTGCCTTTTACTTACCGCCGGCTTTTTGCAAGTGTTAGATTCTAGTTTGGGGAACAGCTTGTTAGTGCAGCTGGAATTGCACTGCACTCTGTAGGAAGATAGTAGGGAGCAGGCAGGGAAGGGGAAGAGACAGAGGGAGCAAGGCGTCTTGTGTACTTAAATAGCTGGGCTGGGGGGGGGGGGGACACACACAACAAAACACACACCACAGGCAGCAGCAAAAGCACACCAATGCCTAGGAGCTGGGGAGAGGCATTTACACACTTTACATTTTCTAATTTCCCTCTGGATAAGAACCATATAGTTTATCTAGCCTTTTAGGCTGTGGAAAAGGGGGGGTATGAATTTTTGAAAGCATTACCATGCATGTGCCTGCATTACAAAACCTGTCTTTTTTTTTTTTCCCCAAGCACAAATGGTAGATAAAATTTAAAAAATTAAGCTGGCATTGAGTATTGTGGCACACAGGGTGCTAAACGTTTGGGAATTTGGTGAATTTCTCAAATAGATTAGAAGTTAGCATGAGGCAAATGAAAATAACATTCCCCTCCCCCACCCCCAGATAGACAGCAGAAGGGGGGGGAAGCAATCTTAGAGGTTTCTCCTCCCCTTTTGTTGCCCCCCTCCCCTTTCCCGATATTGATATTGCTCTGCTTTTTGATCTCTGCACTTCTTTGTTTTGGCTTCACAGGTATCAAGGGAAAATGGCTAGCAGTGAGTTCTGTAGCTTTTCCTGCTCTGCAGCCCCTCTGGCTTAGCCAGCTGGATCACACTGAATTAGTCAAGTACTTCATTATCTCCCTTCTCTGCACATTTTGCTCCAGGTAATAAAATGCCCAAACAAGAGAGCCAATGCCTTCTGCTGCACTGTCTGTGAAGTTTCGTTGTTTTGGCCAATTCTGCATATCAGCATTGTGCTATGGGAGGGCATCACTTTTCATCCCTTGCCTGCAGTGCTTCCCAATCTCTATTTAGTCACAGCAGTTAGCTAACCATGTAGCTGTTGATAACATAGCACAGTTTTGGAGCCCCTCAGCCCTCAGGAGGTCTGGGATTTCTCTTCGCAGTGTGGGCCTACAGGAGGAGCGGCGGCTAGCTGGGAGAGCCAGACCAATTACGTTGTGGGGATGGATGTAGTGCTACGTGAGAATTGCTCTTATTAGCAGCCAGTGGGATAGGAGTTTTGCAGTAGGGCATTTTCTGCAGTGGTGAACTGCTAGCCAGATATCTAGGTCAGGTAGAGAAAGCCGTAGACCGAAATCCCGGCAATTGCTTTGCCCACCTTTCTTTCGTGAGGCATTGTGCTGTGCAGAGGGAAGAAGAGAGTTTATTATTGGTGGTGGTGATTTTCTTTCTTTCCCCTGACTGACTCATTCCAATATAACGTCAGCTTCTTTTTCATTTGTATTCTTCACAACAAATGCTTAAATAGCTACTTTTTAATGTATTTTTTTTTAAATACATTTGTCCCCTCCCCAAAATGACCTTTAGTTAAAGCCATAAACTAGCTTGAGGCAATCTCTGGCAGCTCTGTCATGTGATGGGCAAAATGGGCCATATTTAAATCACATGGAAAAGAACAAGAAAGAATCTAGTTCACCTCTTCAGTATTTAACCTTATTCACAATGGCCAGCACTGAAAATCTTTAAAGTGTTATCTATTTGGGGGTAGGCATGTGAAAAATACATGCTGGGGAAAAAAGTCCATCTTGCATTGAAACCTAAGTTGCAAGAAATCATTTTTCCCTGTGTGAACAGAAGAAAAAGTATCTGAAAAGTGAGAGTAGATATGTATTTCTTTTGGCAGCCACCTTTCTCCCATCCTTGTTCCACCAAGTTCTCCAAATTTCTTGCCTGGAACATTCAGCCCACAGGGTATGGAGAGGGAGGAAACATCTGAACCAAATTCCATGCTAATGCACACAGTGCTAAAGAAATTCAAATTCAGAACACCGAAAGCAGAAGAAGAGCGCTATATATGCATATTATAAATTTGATTCACAGCCTGCTGAAGTAAACAGCTGACTCCTATCGATTTCAGTGATCTGTGGATCAGTCCTTAGTGACAAAAAGAAGGATCTCATGATGACAAAGGTCCAGACTGCAGCATTTAGATAAAAATATTAACTGCAAAATACTGCTAAATTAATCCAACTTCTTTTGATTATTGATGTCCTACTGTTTTCTGCCTGAAACATACACGATGCATCAGTCATTTATAAATTATTCATACACAGTTATTTTGGCAGCAGCTTCTTTCCATTTATCAACTGATAAACGTACAGGAAGTAAGAAGGGTAATTTTATAGCCCCTTGACATTTACCTTTGACATGATTTCCATATTTAATAAGGTAAAATACAAATGGCATTTTGGGGATTCCAAAGTCCGTATTATAAAGCTTTACAATAACTTCTGCATCCACATCACACAAGATGGGTGAGCAGAGCACATACATACCTCATGTGCACACGAGTCCCTCCGAGCTCGCTTCGCAAGTCTGATTTCAGCAGCTCTGAAATGTGCCCGTTGTGCCACCAAATTGCAGAGCCTTTTCGCGGCTGCAGTGGAAAAGATTATGGTTGACTTCAGAGGCTTGGATAACATCCAACGAGCCACAGCTCTGGGGACTGCTGAAACCATGAGACATAGCCACGTCAAGAATTTACTGTTGCCTGGCCTCATTTGTAGAGATCTCATCCATATTTCCACCCACGCAGCTCTTGGACATTTCAGATCTTTGCCCAATATGACCACAGTAATTGCATAAACTGAGTGAAATTACATCTTATGCACCCTGGGGTTAAAGGTGAGCAAAATCAGGTACCAGATATTCAAAGACCACATCTATCTCTCTGTAGATATTAATCTGTACCCTTGTTAGGTCAGCAACGCACTGGGCTACGGTACCATGACACACTACATGCGGCTGCCACACGCCGCCAGAAGTGTAAGCCACTCCAAGCAAACAAAAAGCAAGTAGAATGACTTCCATCCTAGCAAAGAATGACAGAGCCTTTGAACAGCATCTGTCCTATTTTTTCCCCTAGCCTATGAGACAATTAAAGACAGACTTAATTTTTTTGAAAAAGAGGAAAATAAAAAACCCACACACACTATTTTAAAATAGCAGAGCAGGAATAAATTATAACAGTACCATTAATCCCAAGATCTACAGAGACTACCAAAATCCTCCACACCTGATAAAGTACCAGGAGACCACTGTGAAATCTGTATGCCACTTCTACAAGTCCTGTAAGTATTGCACATTATGCATCTAGAAGTAATTACAGCACAGCCAATTAACTGTTGACTTGCTCTTGCCCTGTAATTCTAGACAGTATTCTTTGTGGAGTTGTACTTTCAGGAGTAATATTATACAGGAAACATTAGCCACTGGTTCATACCTGCACGTACTTCCATAAAACCTACTACTGTTCGTTTGTGAGACACTAAACATTGCCTAATGTCTATAAGAACACAAGTACTCCGTGCTGACGGGTCTACCACTACATTAAAGTGTCTTCTTCCTAATTCTTTCTGCTACCCCTCCAGGAAAAGGAAGAAAAAAAAAAACTCAGTTCTTTCCAAGATGGGGAAGCTTAAACTGAGAGATTAAACTGGCTGGGACAGATTTCAGAAATAAGAAGAAAATGTTGGCTTCTGGGATCGCAGTATAGCCCACCCACTCTACCTGTGCTCATTTTAAGCGTTGTCAAGGAGACGAACATAGTTTGACCACCAACAGCATCCGAGAGTCACATCAAGGGGTAATCATTAAGTGGTCACGCACACCCCAGCCCACTTCCCCCCCACCAGGTGGTTTTCTCCACCCTGTCCTTGAAAAGCCAAGCTAAACAGTCTCATGTTACTTGATGGATGTTAGAGTATGAAAGGTCAATTAGAAGCTGAGTTATGGTATTTTTTTTTTTTATAAGTGCCAACAGATTAATGTATTCTGCGCTTAGGAAAACAGTTCAACAAAAACACCCCACTCCCACAGACGCATACAGCTTTCACATTCCCAGCTATGATGGGGGAAACAGGGGAGTAAAGGTGGCGAGATGTATTTTCTGTCATCAAGCTATTATACATATAACTAATTCTGGTATTATTACTACTATTTATTCTGAACAAAAACTAACATAAGGCAAAACTCTAGAGGTTTGGGCTAAGTGTTAAGGGCTATCCAAACTCAAATTCTTACCCAAAGCTTGATTTTTGGGGAGATTTCTTATCACAATTTTTCTGCTAGTGAAAGCTGCTGGACTGACAACTGCAGAGGCAAAGGTCTCCTGTTTCCCCAAGGAAAAGGGAAGTACAGGGAGAGCCGTATACTTTTTCTGCAGCAGGGCAGCGAGAAACTCAGGTCTGTAAATGCAGATTCCTTTGCAGTACTGGAAGCAGTAACCTAGGGCTGGAAGGTATCACCTGGGACACAGGCCTGGAGATGTAAAGGTTAGGAGGATCCCTTAGAAGAACCACAATTTCCCATGCACACCACACGCTATAAGACATCTGCAACGCCTCTCCTCCCTGCATCCTGTAATAAACTTTGGAGATCAACTACAAAAGAGCAGGTGCCTCAAAACAAAACTACGTTTTGCTAGAGTCTCTTCTTTTCACGACTTGAACTTTAGACAGGACTTTGCCTGCAGAGAGGTGATTTTCGATCTTAGTACACCGTGGCTGCTCCCTTTTGGATATGGTTCGTGCTTCCATATTTGTTGATTTCTTAAGTAAGACTTAAGTTTTATTCCAATTATATGGCAAGCCCCAGGGCTCAATTCAGATAAGCATGCTTCTGTTCCGGTGCCAAAAAAACATCCTTTTTTTTTCTTGCAGCCATCATAAACCAGTCACCCTAGAAAAACCAGCTCTTTGTTCTTGGGGAAACAACTATTGTCAGATATTTTACATGTAAATGAAACATGGGAGCTCATCTTCCTCTTTTATTTGTCATTGCAAGCTTTTCCCCATTTACCATTCTGCTCCGATTTTCCCATTTAGCAGTGTATGGAATCTGCAATAGTGCATATTGTAATATGCAAATTGTATATAGCATTTTGGTGTCAGACACACTGAAATTAAATCAAATGGAAGAAAAAAAAGGAAAGAGTGCAATAAAGGTACCTTTATGGCCTCAAGCTGTAGATAAATTGTGGTCTGTGGTAGTTAAACAACAGCTGTTCAGATTTAAAACAAAATTATGATAAGGATCCCCAGAAGATAACACCTCTTGAGGTAACAGCATTTACCTAAATGCATCTGTTAGCAGCAAACACCATGACTTAAGACTGTTTATGTGATAGTTTATTCCCATTTGTTTTCCTTCTCCTCCCCCCACTCACATTCGTTAGTGAGAATGAACCCTTCCACAGCAATCTGAACCTCAGGGCTCCCCGCACAACCTCTCCACCTGTGTTGGAAGGACAGACAGCCTCTCCCAGCCACCCACAGGTGGAAGCAGGCTGCAAGCCCTCCGCACCAGTAAGTGCAAGGATTAAAGAACAGCAAGAAAGCAAATTGCTACAGTTAAAGAAAGAAAACAGCAGGACTAACACATTTTAGTAGGGGTACGTACGCTGAGACTCAGCAATCTTTATACTCTTTGTGAACAGCAGTTCTTTAAGAGCTTTACACCCAATAAAATTTAAACTTTTATATATTTTTTTTCTTTGTTTATTGCACCGGGGGTTTTTATTGCAGACATGTAGCAAGCCACCCATATGGAATTTCAGAAAGTAGCAACCACACTCAGCCCGAGCGCCTCAGACCTGCCCAAACCCAGCCTCAGGTCAGCAGCTTCAGGAAGGGATTTTTTGCTGCGGTTTGTTTTGTTCCTGCTGCCCCTTACCACTCTCTCATGGCTATATTGTGTTGGCTATTATTTTAAAAAAAAAAAAAAAAAACCAAACCAAAAAACTGGGAATCCCAACAAGAAAGAAACAGCATTAGAATTTTAGCTTCAGTCCCATGCTGGGAAAATACCTGCTGGGGAGGATGGGGAGAGTCAAGTACCCAACTTTTCCCCTTCTCCCGCCTCGACTCCCCCGTTGCTCTTTCTCCGAAGGATGTAGACAGCAGCTCGTGGCATGCTGGCAGTGACAGCCCTCCATCCCAGCCGCTGCCCACAGGAACACCTACACACCCCTCCATCTCCTCGGCAAGCACGAGTTTAGCAACAGCGATTCATCATTGAGAGAAACATTAATATTTTACCTTAGTTACCAAGTGCACCCGTTCAAACTTTTATCTAAAACATTCTTTATCATCTTTTCATTAAGTTCTCAAGAGCTAATGGTTTCTGAGTTCCCGGGGTAAGGATGATGTTCTGAATAATGAAAGCTCATTATTTCTCCACAGAATGCTTGTTAATTCAAATGATGATATTAAAACTATAGTAGCCTTTAGCGCTGGGGTGATTTCTAGCATACTTTATCATGTATCAATATATACTCTGTTTGTCAAAACTGCCCAGGGCTGGGGCTGACATTCTCTCTGGAGGAGTCTAGTGCTTCAAGAGGCACTGAATACACCAAGGTGACAACTTGCAGAGTTTGCGCCTCTAGGAAATAGAAAGATGAAACTTGAAGTGCCATTGTCCCCCTTGATTTCCTTATTAGTATTCATAAAGAGACAGTACCCTCTTCTTTTTCTAGTCCTCACAGCCCTTCCTTTTGAATGAAATAAAAGGCGCATGCACACACACACAAAAAAATACATGCAGAAGTTTTACATATAAAACATACCCCTTTGTTGTAATTTAAGTAATCCAAAACGTGTTTCTGTAGTTACAGGTAGTCATGCCTATTGCTTAGGCACAATAAATTCTTTAAAAAAGTAATAATAAAACCCACACATTTAAAGACAAGGCAAAGATGGTTTTTTTACACCCTATTGTTTTCTCTGACTTTTTCTGCATCTCCCCTTTTTTCCCCTCACCCCTCTCCATATAGCCAGGCTATATTCCCCAGCAGCTTAGCTAGGAGGTCCCTGACATTACTGCCCTCCTTTCAGCTTTGATCACCAGAGTACTGCAAATGTTGCCAAGGCCTCACTCTCCTCAGCTCTCCCACCATTCTGCCCCTTCCAAGGAAAAAAAAAAAGGAAAAAATAAAAGAACAAGAAAAATCTCCATCCATATGGAAACCCTTGGTGAGCGCTAAAAATAGATCTGCAATGAAAAGGCCAATTAAAGTGGCCAAGAAGCACGTTTCTCCAAATAACATTACATTTCCTGCACAAGGGCTCTTTCCCCCACCTCCTGCAGCCTGCATAAATATGCACGTCCTTATCTGACTGCAAATTATATCATCACCTCCCATCAAGTATTTTGCAATAGCAGGCTTTGGCACGGGGAGGGGGGGGGGAGAAGATGCTCAGAGACTCCAGACTGGTCACAGACAGCCCTGATCCCTCAGTATCAGTTATTTCCCCCAGTGCTTGATGATGTAAAATTTGAGGGTTTGTAATTGAGCAAGCCCCTCCTGCCTCCACCCCAATCCCTCGGCCCTTCCTCCTCCAGCCTCCCAGAAGGAAACGTAATTCTGAGCATCACACCAGCCCCAGCAGTGCCAGGAACAACCAGGTCAGCATTCACGTGGGCTACAACACACATCTCCGTACTGTCATCGCATAATTATCTCTCTCGTGAAAGATTTGCTGGACTTCCGCCCACAGGCAAAAATGATAAGAATATGGTAAACTTTTTCCATCTTCCCCTACCAGCCTATCCTTAGAGTAGCAATTAAATATTTATATGTGTTTTAAAACACCTAACTGGCTGATATTTCTTCAGTTTCGCACAGAGGTAAGATTGAATTGCAAGTTTATTTGTGCTGCCTCCCATTCTTAAGCAGAAAATAAATTTTTAAAAATGCTTTTTCAGCCCTGTTACACAGGCTTTTGGGGAGAGAAGGACAACCATGTGATTTCCGCATCCCTGCTCACCTGGGGGCACAACAGACATCCCAGCAGTGCCGGTCTCCTTGGGAGAGCCCCAAGGCTGGCTCAGCGCTCCACTCGGGGACACTGCTCCTGCCTTCAGGAGGCAGCTCGCCAAGGAGCCCCATGCCGAGCAAAGGGGCTGGCTGGTGACGTGGCATTTCCACAATGCTTAAGGCCCTATTCATGCCAGAGTTCAAACCACGTTAGTGAAAGCAGAAGGCAGAAGTGGCTCTTGCTGCAAAGGTGCTAATGCAGGTCCCTCGGCCACAGCAGGGAAGTTTGCCTGCAATGCCGGGACAGTGCTCCCAGAGGAGCCGCGCTGTTGAAGCGACTGCAGCAGGGGCACAGGCAATGGCACAGGGGCCACAGGGTAGGGACAGGACAGCACAGCCATACAACAGCAGTTGGATGCTGCACACCGGCAGCGCTGAACCTGGACAAGTGAACATTACCTCCTGCCACAGCCCGACGGAGCTACGCTGCCCCGGAGGAACAGAGGGAAGCCCTCGGCTGCCCCGACCTCTCCTCAAACAGGAAACATTCATGACATAAAACATGCAGCTAGGCTTATTGCAGTGCCGATGCTGAGGTATTTTCAAACACGGCGCTCAGACCACAGCGTTATCCCGTCCTGCAGCCTACGCGTGTGCTTGTGGCTAAAACCAGGAGCACAGCCTGGAGGGCTCTGGGGGCTGACTGCAAACCGTTGTGAAATGTGCTTGTCTGGAGGAAATGAATTGTGATAGAAGAATAATTGTGTTTCATGCATTCTGATGGTTTAAAACCACCCATTGTTACAGGGCAAGATTTGTTTTGTAATTTTAGCATGGACACCAACACATTTTCAGTGCAGCGTTTGCATGGCAAAAAAAGCTTGGTTCTTTCGTTGATTCTACTCTACTTTATGCCATCCTTACCATGCAAAGTCCAATTGACTGGTAGAAATATGTCTGATGAGAATGGAGGTAGCGAAAGAGAATAAACCCACATATGCCTCTCAAGCTGTTCCTATAGTACTTTCCAGTTTTATATACAGAGCTACACAAAAGTGGCGAAACAAGCAGGGTAAACTATTAATTACTTAGTTCTGTGATAAAGGATGTAAACCTGCAGACACACATTTGTGTAATTGTACTTGCATGAGCAGGGCGCTCTGCACTTTTCACACATACATAAACATCCACAAAACCCTGTTGTCAGACAGTCCATTTTTTAGCAAATATCAATGAAACAGCCATTTTCTCTGCAGGGCTGGGAAATACACAGCTCTGTTTTCAACACAGATTTATTCCATTTCACAAGAATTTCAGAATTAAACATTTTGACATGCTCAAATTTTCCAGCCAAAAGATAGTGAATTTAAGTGGAACACAGCATTCCAGCTTTTGTCCTGAAGCTGGACTGCTTCCAGCAGCTCAAAACACACCTCCATTTCTTTTAAAAAAAACCTTCATCACTCAGTTTTCACACATTTTTAATTATCCCAAAATTCATTAATTTTTTTTAACCAGGACAAGCGCTGTTGACAGAGTGCAATGCTGAAAACACTAATTATGAATCAAATCTAAGGTGGTTGCTGCCACCCCTTCAGTTTTGGGGTTGAGTCTATATCTATTAATTCCTCTTGGCAAACCTTGCATGCTAGTGATACCAGAAGGGAGTGAAAAGAGGACATGGATAGTAAGAGTGGTGAAAAAATTGTTTCCCATAAGCTGTGTGGCCAGCAATCTTACTAAATCAAACCGGTGATCTAGACTGGCTTTACTTGACTACACTGAAGTCCTGGGCTTTCAAAATGTTTTTTGAGGAAGACCAGCTAAGTAAAAACCATTGCAAGCAAAGGTTTGGCAAGATCAAGGCCCTAAGTAGTTCAGTGCTCAGTTCTAAGGGTGACTTTGTGTAGAAACTTAATTTGCAGGACAGAATCCTGCAAAAACTTGTGCAGGTTTCCTCTGTGCACTGGCATGCACAGAACTGTCACAAAGGAAATGTCTGCAGAAACAGAGCCCAGAGAAGCCATCATCATTGCCCACACAGCATGTGAGCAAGGAGGCTATTGCCCGACTTGTTTAGTTTCTGATCTAACCATTTTAGGAGCACTTCTTGCAGTGGCTACTGCAGCACTGCCAATGCCAATTATTTAAAATAATTACAAGTCACTTGTTCAAAGAAAGCATTTAGGGAAAACAAAGGTGGAAACTGAAATTTATTTATAAATTTATTTTTGTTCCAGTAAATTTAAGCTTTTCTTCATCACCAGAATTAGAACCATATTTTTTGCAATCTGAGAATCCCACATTCAGAAGGTCCTAAGACCTTGCACTTCAAGAAAAAACACCACATGCCACAGGACACCAAAAAAGTCAGGAAAGTTAGCAATACCACCCTGAGAAATTTGCTAGAGAAGCAGGGGCATTAGAGGTCCCAAATATGACAACATAAATGGAAAAAAAAAGGTAAAATGAAAAGTCCTCCTTTAGGAAGCCATGCTTGGCTAGCAGCTCCACAACCACGATTTGAAATGGTGCTCAGCAAGCGGCCGATAACCCTGCAGCACCGTATGGTGACCGCCCCTTGAGAAAAATAGAAGTTTCTGCAGACGGAAGAGGCAGTACATACAGCCTCTGAGCTCCCCATCCACGCCCTTCCCACAAATCAAGAGCACCAACAGGCAGATACATCACAGCCCCTTTCATGATAGACCTTGGCTCCACGGCACGCCGGACCAGCGAAACTGGTTCTACACGCCCTGGGAAAAAATGACAGCTTCTCCTTGCAAGCTGCACCGATCATAAAAGGTGGAAGAGGCTTCCATGCGTGCCCAAACGTGCCTCTTTCAAAACGCCTGCACACCCAGCACGGCAGGGGAGAAGCTTCAAGGAGGGCTCCTGGCCGCTCTCTAGGCTGCTTTCTGGCTCAGCTTGGTGTGCAGCCCCACCAGGTCACGGGTGTGGAGGTTGCCTCTCCGGTGCCCAACTCAGTGGCCCCCTTGTTGTGCAGCTGCCTGCCCTGCCTTTTGTGCTTCTTCCTCCAGCCCCCTCACCCTCCTCCTCTTGCAGGATTGGCCTCACTCTGCAAATGGAAACAAAGTGTCCAAAAGGCAGCAAGGGACCAACCTTACCTTGCCTTGAGGTAAAAGGAGCCAACAGTTTCCCCTGGAACATGCTCCAAATTTCACACCCTTTTTTCCCCACAAATGTGGGAAAGAATAGAAACTGCATGCACAAAGGGGTATTTTCACACATGCAGGTAAGGCATGCTAATGCACACTGCGCTGTTCAGCATGTCCTCCCCAAACCTGAACATTACTCACCTTTGAGAGCCCAATTACAAAAAAACCTTACATTGCTGCAAATCCCATTCCAGAACATTCTGCCATACAAAGGCTACCCAATCTTCCGAAACTCCTTTGGAGCCTCTGCAAACCATGGCAGCCGGAGTTACACAAGCACCAGACCAAGCATGCTGGCAGTGAGGGCAGAGGAGGCAAGTGGGCTGCAATCTCTCTGTTAGCATCGCTGGACACCAGCACATGCAGCAGTGAAGCCCCCGTAGAGCCCAGTAGCCAGGTCAGCCACCTCTGTTCCCACCTCACATCCAAGTCCAGACAAAAAAAAAAAGCATCAGTGCTACTGCACTTTCAGAGGATCCAAAAATCTAAGTCCTGCCCTCAGCTCTGCCAGATTTCACACCTGACCTCCTCCTCTGTCTGCAGCGTGGAACACCACTTGGGTCTTTTGCAAGCACGTGAAGATAAAAGGGTGCTTTGGGCTGTGCAGCACAGAAGAAAGGGAAAATGCATTCATATACATGATGAGGATGACTAAATAAAGACACAACATCACTTCACCAAAAGAAAAAAAATCATGCTAGCAAGCCACCCCAAGCTGAACAAGCCAACCTCATGGCTGAATTAACCTTTCCCGAAGTACTGGTCTCAAGTCAAAACTTTACTCAAAAGATCTTCTTAAAGAACAAAAAAAGACAAACAAGCAGTGAAACTTTACTCAAAAGATCTTCTTAAAGAAAAAAAAAGACAAGCAGTATAAGACAGAAAGAAGCAAACCTTGAAAGCCACGAGGTTTGGGGCCTTAGGCTATTCCTCAATATCCCTCAAAAGTTCCAGGCATTTTGCCAGCGCAAGAATCTACCTTCTGGTACATCTTCGTTTAACTTTGCTTACATTCAACCCCATACTTTTATGATCCTCTGGCTGCTATAGTGATTCATTTAAACATCAGTGGGAGACCTAGCTTTTGATAGCCACGTTTGCTATGAGATTTTTCTCTCAACTTATCAATATTAATGTGGAAAAAAATCAAATCATTTTTACACTTAATAAAGAATTTCTTTTAAAAAGTCTTCTAAGCACAGAATGGACAGGAGTAGAAATAGCAGCCCCCTGCAAGGGTAGTCAGGGTGCTTTGAGATTTTTAAATGAAAATGGAAAGCTGTAACTACAACAGGAAAACAAACACCAAACAAAAACATGTACGTGATTTCCCCACCCCTCCCCTGCAATACACAGCACATGAGCCTGTATAATCCATTGATGTGAAACACCAGCAAGGCCACACTGCTGAGGGATTTACATAGGTGTGGCCAAGGTATAAGGGATAACGAGAATATCTAGAGCTAATAAATAGCAGAGGGGTAAAACAGCAGGGAGTGACAAGGCACCCAAAGCAGCAGTTCCCTCCTCACCCTGCTCCACACATGGGGAAAGGGCCAGCAGGTTGCCCTTCAAGATCCACTTAGGGGACACAAGCACCAACCCCTGTGTCTTACCAATGAGGAAAAGAGGGAGGAAGCCAGCTTGGCTCCCTGTCCTGTCTGCAGCCACATCACTGCCAGATGACCCCCTCCCTTCTCCTGAACCCTCCCCAGAGATAAAGGCAACCCCACAGGGTCCCTGCTAATGGCTGAGGGCAGTCGCACCCATCTGCCATCCCAGGCCCTGAGAAAGCCAAAGATGAGGCATTTGGAAAGGGTGTTTTCAATCACCTTCAGGAAGGAGCTGTAGGCACCCAGGGACATGCAACTCAGGCTGGGTGGTGAATTCGTGCTTGAGGAGAGATGAAGAGGAAGCAGCAAGGAGCAATGGTAGGACTCTGACAATAAAAGCACATTTTGTATAAAATTTCCACAGAAATTTCCAAGAACCACTTGGGGGGAAGGGGGGATGTCTTTAAATAAGAAACAAAGATGTTTGGCCAAAAGTACAGATCTCCATTTGAAAAACAGCACAAAATTTTCCACAGAAAGGTTGGGTTTGTTTGTTGGGTTTTTTTAATACCTAGGATTAAATACATTCTTTATATGTAAAGACTGAAAAATTGGTTTTTCTTATAAAAACAACTGACAGTTTTCAGCTCTAGAATATACTGAAGTGATATCTTTAAAAGAAGAGCAAGCGTGGAGTGATTTTCAAAGGAATAAAAAGCAATCCAATACAAACATCAAGTGATGTCCATCCCACTTCAGGAAAATTATGTTCACTGCTCACATGAGTTGAAATCAAGAGGAGGCAACTGGGAAGCCAAACATGATCAAATGGACCACTGAAAAAGACCTAGGTAAGAAAATTCTTGGAAGATGATAATGGAAGTAGAAGACCAAAGGTGAACAAGTGAGATAAGAACAGAAGGAAGCTGGACCCAAAGCACGGCAAATCATAGAATAGTTTGGGTTGGAAGGGACTTTAAAGATCATCTAGT
>NW_008795259.1:0-10171 GCF_000699145.1 Aptenodytes forsteri | reverse complement strand
GGCACCAGTCCCGTAACCATTTGTTGACTCACCAGATTCGACTGGCCCTTTCAAACCCCTTCCCTTTGACCAACAGGATTGATGAAAAAACTACCTGCGCTCCCGAGTCCCTTACTGCCGCTCCCAGGGCTCTGTAGTCCTTCTTGATAGTCCTCAGGCTGCTCCTGGCTGGGCCCCTGGGGCCCACGTCAAACAGCAGCAGCGAATAATAGTCAGTGGACTGTACGAGGCTTGGTAGCCTCTCAGTGACAACAGGTAGTTCAGGACTTAAACTCTACAGGAACAAACAAAAGCAATTGCAAAATGGAGATTATGGCCCCAGGGACAATCAAAGCTGGTGGGACTGAGGTGATATCATTCATTTACATTGATGCGTTTACATTGATGCATATTCTACAGTTTACAGAAGAGGTGGGAACTGCAGAAGATATCTCTGACTCTTACAGAAATTCTTTGTGTTTATGGTTTATGAGAGAGTGATGGCACAATCTTTTATATGGACATACGTATAACCAGCATAAGAAGAGTTACTGTGTGTTTAACAAGCCTGGACTATGTTCAGAACAATTAGAATTGCCAGACCATTAAAGCACTTGGAAGCTAAAGATTAAAAGAGGAAGATCAGGATTTTCAAAGCTGCTTAGACATTCAGTAATTTTAGATGTCTCTTTCAAAGCATCCAAGCAGGTAAGGTATCTAATCCTCACTGAAGTCAACAGAGCAGGGTGCCTGACTCCAAGGCAGTTTTCCAATGCTCTCAGGCACCTACATAGGCTGGAGGAAGCTAAATCACCTTGCAGATCTGGCCCTGGGTGCTGCAGTCAGGAATTAGAGGACACTCTCTTATGCACTTGCCTTCAGCCTAGACAGCATTTGGGCAAAAAAAGCCCAACAGGCTTAATAAGAGAAGGCTATATAAGTTTTTAAAAAAAAAAAAACCAACAACCACACACACAACTCTAGGAGACCCTAAGACAGACCTAGTCTTTTCCTTCCAGGAGCTCTACCAGGCTGGAAGGGGCCACGAGTCCCTTTCTGCCACAGGCAGCCTCATCCCACGGAGAGAACGAGGCAGCAGCCCTGGCAGAGGCACTGCCCTCGCCTGCTGCCTGCGTTTTACAACTGCTCACGTAAATTGCCCTGCAAGAGGTGCCAGCTTGCAGATAATAGCTCCTCTGAATTCAGGTGGCATACGTGCAGTCTGACAAGCCAAGTTTCTCTGGAGCTGTCAGGGCCTGATTTTTTGGGAAGGTTACATAAGTACACACTCAAGGAGCACCTACGCAGCACACGAACCGGCCAATCCCCCTCTCCTCCCTCTGCCTGCTGCGAAGGATCAGGCCTGCCTGTGGCCGGGAGAGCACATTTCCCCATCTTATGCCAAGCTTGGCTTGCTTTCCACACTGCTTTAAGCCTCACATGAAATTGGGGAGGAAAAAAATAAAGCAGCAAGTAAATTTGCAAGAAGTGCTGCAGAGTGACCAAGCCATATATAGCATTATCAGTCTGTCTTATGTGCAAATTCTCTTCTTTGAAGCATATTAATTCAGCTATGATGCTCTTTATATTAAATATGTACAGTACATAAATATATCCTTTAATATCATTGCTCTTAATTTTTACATTGTTTCCTGTCTTTTCTACATTAGTCTGCAGTCCAACCTGTAACAGCTGTGAATATCTGCAGAATCCTGTTTTTTTTCCCCCCATTCTCCATATCTAGCATAGCTATTTGTGTGCTGCCATTAATGCAGCAATTCAGAAGTTCCACTGCTAAGGTCTAATTGTGGTTCCTTAGATAAGGTCTGAACAAATTCCAGTGTAATACATAATCAAAATTAGATGAAACAGTCATATCCCCCGCATTTTTCACCTGCTATGATGCAGTTTGGATCATAGCCTGATTCAGAGGTAGAGAGAAGCTAATCCAATACAACTGACTGGAAAGATAGCAAGCATATGGTGTATATCAAGTGATTAATTTTCAACATGAATTTTTAAACATTAATTTCAGCTACTTTGGAAGGAAGAAAGCAACTGCCAAGTTTAGTTAATTTTTGTTTTTAATAACGACATTTTTTTCTTGCACTGCTTCTCTTGTAGTAAGTAAAACACTTTGTAATCTCAATTAAAAAAATGTATTCTCATCTAAAATTTGGTTAGAAACTGCACAAGCCATAAAGCCCCCAAGTAAAGGATTTAAATTGAAGTGGAACCAATACCTAAACAATAAAATGACAGCAATAAAGAAGTTGCAGAGATAAAGTTGAAATTCTTAGTACATATCTAAACAACAGTTATAGTTTCTAAGCCCCAGACATAATTCCTCACAGCAAGAGGGGGAAAAAGGCAAGTTGAAAAATAGCAAAATGCAGCTTGTCAAATGCAAAATAAAAACTTCCCCTAGCTGCTGTTTCTGTATGCTGGGAGCATAAAAATAATACATGAACAGGGAATGTGACAACCAAAGATGGCCTCAATGATTGTTAGAGCTAAGAAAACATTTACTTCTGTGTTTTGTTCAGAAGTGCTGCTGAGTTTACAACGTGTGTCGGTGCAACCTTAGCCAAAGTATAACAGTGTTTTCTTAAAGAATCCAATTAATTTGTTTTTCAAGCCAGTCCACTACATGAAGCTGATTCAATCATGCTTTGCTCCAGCCAGTCCTCCAAAGTGCAACAATTACATTAAAAAAACAGTTTAATTTTTTTAAAAAACTTATTTAACACCAGGTCAAATTAGACTTTCATAACTCCACTGTAAATCCAGTGGAAACCCAGAAATTCCAGTGTAATAGTTTTACTTGGGATCTACATGCCATAAAGAGGGAAAAAACTAGACCTATTAAATGGGATGGCAAATCTCAGAGTATGATGCAGTGTCATGCAACTTAGGTACCCCATGCATGCCTTTTTTCTTTCTTAAAAAAAATGTTGAAGTATTTAGGTTTAGCAATATTTTTCTTTACCTCCCTTACACCATTTGATCCCCATTTTCCAATGCTCTTGGCTTCAGTGTTCCCACCCCAGTTTCATACGTCCTTCCCCCAACCCTACCGCATTTCTTCATTCACAGCCCTTCATTATTCCTGCCAGTGCTTTTAATGTAGAAATGGAAACATTTAGTTCAGCCTCAGACTTCCTCAGACTCCAGAGAAAAAGCTCAAAATGAGCCAAGCACCCCAACCTCCAACCCTGGCTAGTTAACGTCACTCAAGCAATATCCCTCTACCACCTTCACCATCATATCCTGGCTGAGGCACACAACACTACAAGACAAGGGACTGAAAACCTAACCCATGCCAGCAGCTCCTTGCAGAGCTCCCCACCATTGTCTCCCAAGAAGGAGAGAAACCTACCACAAGGGACAAGCTTAGAAGTTACCTCAGTTGCAGAAGAACAGCAAGCCACAAGTGATAAGCAATCCTGAGCTAATTGCATTGGAGGAAGACTTCTTCCAGGATCTGAACCAATTTTTATTCTTTTTTCCTTGCTGGACAAGGGGTGTCACGTGCTAGATCATCCCCACCTTCTCACTGTCTTATTTAAGTTTCCTACTCTTGTCCTGCGTCCCAGCACCATTTGACCCCACTGTTCCCTGCTCCAGACCAGCTCATGCTGGTATTGGGTTGCTCTAATCTACCTTGCCGGTGTAAAACTCTAGGGGAACTTTACCTCCAACCCCAAGCAAGGGCAAATAGACTAACCAGCCCCAAGAAACAGTGCAACACTGCCTTTTATACATCTTAGGAGTTCATACCTCTGCACAGCAGCAATGCTCGATATTTACTTTACAAAGCCTTTTTGTCTATCATCTTGTTTTTACTGTCTACAGTTAATCAAGAGTGAAATTAGCCTAGATCTAATCAAGAATAGTTTGAAGTCCTGTAACTGGATCCAGTCACGTGCTTGAAGCTGTGCCAGACTACAAGCCCAGGATAAATGTGTCTTAAAGTACCCTGAATTAATAAATACAGGATGAAATCAATAAGATGTCAAGTGGCACTGATGTGATACTGCATGAAGAGTTATGGGAAAATTCACTATAGAAAAGAAACCGCATGGTACAAGACAGAACTTTTCAAACTTGGCTGGCACCAGTCTGGTGAATGTAGCAATATGGATTTTCCTCCCACTTTGCCAACATTTAGATAGTGCTTCTGTTGCATTCGCAGTACCCAGGTATTTCTTATTCAAGAGGCACCCAGTTCACTGAGGTCATCCTTGGCATTTCAGGCAGCAAATGTCCATTTTGACTATATTTTCAATAGAAATCAATTTTCCGGCTTGCTTGACAAATCACTACATGCAACATGGTTATAAAGAGCCTAACTACCTCTTGTTGCTACCATTGGAATCCAGAAGATAATACATGAGCAAGGACTTCATGACCAAGCAGTTAACTTATTAGCAGTTTTATGGACTAATAATTAGTAAGTTAGCATTCACTGCTACCTAAAAGTTACTCCTGAAAAAAATGCATTTTCTTTAGAGGTTGTATGATAATATAAAAAATCATTATCATATCTTAGAGAAGCAAAAGTTGATTAGCATAAGTCATCCTTATGCTCAGAGTATAAAATAATCTACCATCAGATTCTTCCAACCCAAAAGATTTGGGGGGAACACTTATTCACAGATTAGCTACAAAGCCTCTGACATTTTTCAGATAGCTTGTCTATAGATAAAAATCTAAAGGCAAACTCACAGCACCCCATCCTGACCTCACCTTTTAATTGGAAACCGTGACGCCCCTAAACATACGGTTAGCACATGGATTTTCATGCATTGCATTCAGTTTGGCTTATCCTTTACATTTATGCATTTTCACCCCATGTCTGCCAGACACCGGTGGGATCAAGGGTAGGCAGGTAACAGCAGGGTCACCTACTTCAGCCTATGCAGCAGAAGGCTTACCTACTCTGCTGCTATACCTCTCCATCCTGAGCCTACACATACTGCAGCCTGACCTCCATCCTGAGTCTGTATGTACTGCAAAAGTCCGAGAAATTGGCTTTGCCAGCTTTAATTAAAAGCTCATACTGAGGGCTTGGTCTTGCAAGGTCAAAAGAGGGCTCAAGGGCAAACCCAGCCCCTGGCCTTAGCTACCTGTTCAGATGCTGAAAGTTACTCAAATGCCTTAGGTTGCCAGAAACTCACACTAGTGTTCAAGAGAAAATCAATAGTATTGCTTTGCTTTACCAGTCCGGCCGTACCCAAGTCCTGCTTTCAAGATATTATCAGACATGACAAAAGGGCATCAGAAAACTAAAACCTTACTGGGAGGAGATAGGCGAATGAGCTAAATTCCAGTGGCCTGATACCAACGAGATCTTCAGCTCATTGATCTTAAATTGCATTCACTTTCTTGTTCACCACTATACTATTGTTGATCAACCTCCACTTCAATACTTTCAGGTGGCTACCACTTAATTTATTAAATAATTACAGCCAATAACCAACCACTTTGGGACTACAAATAGCATCATGTGTCTCAAGAAACCTCAGTGTTTGTAAAATGACATGTAAACCCTACATCTCTGATCACTTGCTGAGGTGCAGCAGCAGCTTAATAAAGTGAAGAATGCCTTAACCAACAGACACAATCATAAAAATACAGGTAGATCCCACACTGGCATCACAGGGAAAGCCCAAACAGTATTACTACTACTCACAACTTCACTTTTACATCTCCTCCAAAGAGACAAACCTGGTCCAGGAAAGTGAACTATGTTGCACTCAGTAGATTTACTGCCCTTTAAACACTCATTTCCAAATTAATTGTATATTGCTAAATGCCACTCAAGCTCTTGCTGACATTCTTTATCCACTCAAGCCACGACTTTGAGGTTTATAAAGTTAACAGAATAATTTGATTGACTTCCTGCCTATTAATTCAGAGGGCTGTGCATGATTCAGATTACTTGAATAGATGAAAACATTTACTTTATTCTAAACTTCACTCCCATTGCACTGATGAGACAGGCTCCCTCCATATAACATTTTAATTTAGTTTTCTGTTGCCTCTAAAAGACACTTCCAGAGGTACTGCACTATTTTGAATTCACAGAAAACATAAAGCAGGGTTGGGGGGCTTTTGCTTTTTCAGTCTGAAGCTCAATAAATGCTGAACAATGCTTTAGTTCAATTATTTTTAAGCATTTCAAAATTTATCCTTTGTGATTTTATGTTCCTTTCTTGCAGAGCAGTAAAAGCCCATTAGAGAGTCCCCCCCCATTGAACGTTTTGTGAGTGCTCTTTATATGAAACTATACAAGACAACTGTACCTTGGCTTATAAAAAAATAGGTTGACACCTATATATTATTCATGTTTTGCTAAGACATAAATAGCAGGCTTCAAGCCCTTCCCGCTGGAAGGCAGCTCCCTTGCATAGCCTGTCCCAGGTGCCCGAGCGCTTACAAAGTGTTCAAACACAAACAGACCTAAACCGCATTTCATGGAGCCCATCAGGTTCTTTGGTGCAGGGTTTGAAGGCAGGTGGGGGATGTTAGTTATTGGAAGAGGGGGAAAACACAAAGAACAGATGATCGCAGGGCTCAGCCAAACCCAGACCAAGACCCCTGACGCAAGTATCTCTAGGCTTGGGGGCCAACATTTTTCAAAGCTCCCAAGTCACCTCAAAAACAATTCTCAGAAGGGACGCAGACACGATAAGATGAATTTATTTAGGCATTAAACACCCCAAAATGTTAGGTATTTAAATAGTCTTAAATACCTGGTCCTTTGGCATTTAAGCTCTATTGCAAATTACTTGGGGATGAAGCCATTGCAGTATTTGGAGAGCTCTGCGCTTTTCAGCACACTTTCAGATAGATTCAATCTCTTGGTCTCCATCACTGCAGCATCTAGAGGAAATTCCAGTCCAGAACAGAACTTTGTAACTGAACCCTCTGGTCATTATGGTCAACAGGCTGCTGCACATTACAATTATCTTTGTTTCTCTGGGCCTGAGAATCAAAATCAACTTCACTTAACTGAGTGTAGTCTCACTGATATGTAATTGAATAAGTGATAGCCATCAGGTCCTTTGCCTGGAGAAGTGAGTGGTTAGCTTGCGCACATCAAGAGACTGATTTAAAAATCAATTAAAACTCTGACATGGGGCAATTTTCTCTCTTAAGAGATTTCAAACCTGCAAAGCTGGTGACAGGGATCCCGCAGAACAAAGAACACACTGTAGGATAGTGGGGTCTGCGGCAGGCACGCATCAAATGATGCGCACAGCATTTCAAACAGCTCCTGTATTAAACTGAATGTTGTTAGGCTTCAGTGACTGAACTGGACACAAACAAGGTATCCTTAATACAGGCCTCCTTAGTGTGGATGACTTTACATAAGGATAATGGATGCAGTTTTCCATTTTAATTAAATAGAAAAATGTTTTTAAAAAAATCAAAACACACCATGCTGATTATGAGTTAATAAACAGATGCCCGTAAAGAGCCAGGCACTTGCAGATACTTGTGGTTCAAAACAGAGCATCATGGTATTCCTGCAATTAATCTCCTTCACCAGTGACATCTAGCAAACAAAACAACTTATGCGGGACATAAACTACACCAAAAAACAAAAGTTATGCAGGACATCAGTTATAAGACAGAGACAAATAACAGGAGATGCTTCTACACTCTGCAATGTAATCAAACAAAAAAAGAATCTGAAGAGAAACGTGGAAAGGCAGAAGGATAAGCAAGGAAGAGAATCACCACAAACAGTAAAGCCATCCATAAAGTGTAGCCAGGGAGGGAGGAGACACTTAGCACCAGGAACGTATAAATTCTTGGTGCAGTCCTGGAAGAAGACTTCTTCAGCCTTAATGTCCCAGCGTTATACCACACATTTAATCTGCTCAGACCTGAAGCTGACAGCGTGATAAATGGTACTAGCTCAAATACCAGACTCTAAAAGTATCTCATACCGGCATGTTGAGAGCATGATTTGTGTTCTCTAAACTACAAAAACCCCGTAACCAAGCTTGCTCTAAAGAAGTTATTGCTTTTCATGACTGAAATAGTCTTACCTACCAGGCTTATCTAGCAACTTTCAGGTAATATTATATTGAAAAGTATGTTTAATTCCAGTATCTAGTTGATATCAGAGTTTAGATCATGCTACTTAAAATGAAAAAACTGATTAGGTAAAAATATGCTTAAAAATAAATGCTTAGATTAACCCAACAGCCTTAGAGGCAGTCAGAAGTGGTCAAGGTGGCCACATTTAACTTTTTATACATACAAGTTTCTGTACATAAGGATACCCTAGGGCATGCCTACACATGCACGCTTTTAAAGTGTGGTGGATGGCACAGAAGAGCCAAAATTAGTGAGATCAAGTTACCTCTTCCTCACATCTTTTGTCCCCTAAGTAACACCCTCCAAAATATTCCCTTTTAGCACCTCCACTGGGCAAAATGCAGTCTGCAGCGTGTCTTGTCTGGAGCAACACAGGCACAGCTCAGCCTAACATTGCGCATGGTATTTGGTACAGAAACTGGCTGCAGCTCCTAGAGGAAAAGCAACCCTGATCTCCTCCACCTCTCCTGGCAGGAAAGGATAACATCCCTAACCAGCCTCCTATCCCGAGAGTTGACTGCACCACGTCCTTGCACACATCTGTCATCACTGAATCCCTCTTGCCACAGGAAAGATGGGAAGAGACCAGAAGAGAGACTTCAGAAACGAGGAGGGCTCCCAGCCGCCTGCATTTCTCTTCTGTCCTTGGTGTTACTTCTGGCTTTATGCAAGTGCTACTTCCAGTTAGATTAGATTATTTCCCTTCCCCAACCCTTCCTTGGTTTGGTCACGAGACTAAAAATCCATTATTAACACAGCTTTACTCATTAATCAAGGTAACCTTTTTTTGCTTTCCAAAGTTTCTCATGTTCTTATCTTTGCATAATTGAGCATTTACACTTCAGAAGAGCATCACCTGAGGGAGTGGGGGCAGATTTGGAAAGGTTTGGGGTTTTTCCCCCCCCCCTTAAGTTTCAAGTTTAAAAAACAAAAAGAAAAACACTTTGAAAGGGGATGAAGTTAAATTACCAAAGCCTTAGGGCAGAGTAACTTAAAGACTGATAATGTGTAAGAGTTTCTCTCATTCACCACAGAAACTAACATTTCACATGACAGGAAATCAACAAGCAATACAGTTATAAAATTTTGTCCTTATATAGGAACATCTTATCAAACGATACCCAACAGCCTCCCCAAGCCTTTGTTTTGCAGTTATCCCTCCAAGGCAGAGACAACAGTGGATTTTCCAAACACTTGTGTCGGAAAACTCCACCTCATCAGATCCAACCATTTCCATAAGAAGTCACAAGTTTGAGTAAACTCTGCCCAGGCACAGGTACGGTCCAAGCAGAGCCCTCTTTTCTTGGGCAGGATGCTCCATGGGCAGGTATTCTGGGCTGCCAGAGCCTCAGGCAACCTTACCAGCAGGGTCTTGCTTTAACCAGGGATTATTTCACAACCCAAAGGCTCTAAAAGCCCCCAAAGCAGTGCAGGCATGCACTGCATGCCACCAAAGTCAGGAACAACCCTAAGCTTTTGGTAGTGCCCAAATCCTGACCAGAAGAAGCCAGCACAACCAGCTCAGCAAGCCAAATGCCTTGTCTATGTGCTTTGCACATGTGTCACAAGCACGTTGTTTCTGAAAATAGTCTGCTGCTTAAGGCTGTGCTTGTTTCTTCCCATAGGTGAATTGTTCTTTATATAACATTAGTTTCTTACAATAGCCCTTTTATACTCCCTCTTTCCATAGACCACTAAGAGCGTTTTTTACTATAGAAAAAAGAGGAATTAGAGTAGGACAGTTACGAAAGCAGGGAACAAATACCCGCAACAGTTGTCTAACGGTCCCATTTTATCACTATCCTGAAAAAAGTCATAAAAACAAAAATATTGCTTCCAAACAACAGCCACATAAATCCACTCTCAATGATGCAGCTAATTTGTTACGGGATATTTGTTATTTTAGGCTTGATTTTCATGAAGGAAAGTAATGCATTTCCTGCTGTTGTTACTGGTGGTGGGAACATAATTCATCGTAAACATCAACAGAATCCAGAAAACAATTCACCTATAAAAAGCTGACTGCTGTGACCAAGAAAATATCTGAGGCATTGAAGAGAATCAAAAGTAATTAGTA
>NW_008795258.1:24621-26430 GCF_000699145.1 Aptenodytes forsteri | reverse complement strand
CGAGGGCAGTGGGGTGGAGATCCTGGCCAACCGGCCCTACAGCGACGGCCCCGGCGGCAGCGGCCAGTACACCCACAAGATCTACCACGTGGGCTCCCACATCCCCAGCTGGTTTCGGGCGCTGCTCCCCAAGGCCGCGTTGCAGGTGGAAGAGGAGTCCTGGAACGCCTACCCCTACACCCGCACCAGGTGGGACCCGGCGGGGCCGCGGGGTGGGCTGCGGGGCCGGCCGTGCCTCCGGGCTCAGCCCCGTCCCTGCGCCTCCCCCAGGTACACCTGCCCCTTCGTGGAGAAGTTCTCCATCGAGATTGAGACGTACTACCGGCCGGACGCGGGCCAGCAGACCAACGTCTTCAACCTGAGCGCGGCTGAGAGGGCCGCCGCAAGGCTGGCTCGCGGTGCCGGGCAGGGCCCGAAGCCCGG
Source organism: Aptenodytes forsteri (assembly GCF_000699145.1). NCBI lineage: Eukaryota > Metazoa > Chordata > Aves > Sphenisciformes > Spheniscidae > Aptenodytes > Aptenodytes forsteri. Next base: position 26,007 of record NW_008795258.1, on the reverse strand, counting down.
CGGCCCCCCCCGCCGTGAGGCCAGCGCGGGGTCCCGCACGCCCCGCGAGCCCCGCGCACCCTGCCCCCTCGCGACCTCGGGGTGCCGGGCAGGACCCGATGCCTGCCGGGCTTCCCCCACGGCGCTCCCCGGGCTGGGTGCATGGGTGTGCCACGGCGCCCGAGGGGCTCAGCTTCCCTGCCGGCTTGCGGGGGGGCTCGGTGTCTGCAACGCGCTCGGCTTTGCTCTCCCTCGCGTTTTGGGGACAGCTGTGGGGGGACCCTGGCAGGGGAAGGCGCCTGTGCCCCGAGCTCCCTGCCCTGAGCTTCCTGCCCGCTCCCTCGGCAGCGCTGCTAAACTGGAGTCCGCATTAAAGGTGTTTTGGGGTGCGATTTCCTCCTCTGCCTCCTTCCCTTGCTTGCATATTTGTTTGCAGCCCTCCCCTTCCTGGTGCCAGCTTGCTCCCCTCTCCTTCCGTGTCCCAGCCCCTGTCCCCACGCGGTCTGGCACGGCTTTGCCTTCCCGGCCCCTCTCCGGCTGTGCGTGGAACCCGCACCAGGCTCCTGCAGGGTGTTTTAGGTCAGCTGGAGAGGGGGGGGGCTGGAAAAGAGTGTCCCCATTTTCCCACCCCCTGCCCTGCTTCTCCTGCTCCCTAAGGCTTTGCTCCAGATCGCTCTCCGGGTCCGGGCCCCTCCGCTGCTTTGCCGGGGGGACCGGCGGGCAGAGCTGGGAGCCCGGGCTGGGATTCCTCCCTCGCCGGCGGGTTTGGCCCAGGCCGCTGCGGCCTCCCTTTCCCGGTGGTGTTGATCTGGTCGTTTTAGGCACTGGAGTGCAGAGCGTGACGCGCTGCCTCTTAAAATGGAGGCCTAAAATAGGCACTCGGAGGAAATGATTCATCTGACCTACTTCTCTCATTGGCTCTTGCGGCACCGGGGACGTCCGGCCGGGATGCTGGGACGTTCGGCCGGGGGTGTGGAATTCTGCCCCTCCCCCCACCAGGCAGCGACCGGGGCCAAGCGGACAGCAGGCAGGGCACGGCCCTGTGCCCGCTGCCTGCTGCCCTGCCTGGATTTTTTTTTTTCCTCCCCTCCCGGTGCCCGTCCCGTGGGTTTTCCGCAGGGCACGCCGTGTCTCGGGTGGCTGCTGCCTCCCACGGGGAGCAGGGCCGAGGTGGGACCGGCCCCGAGGTGGACCCCGCTGGGATTTTCTTTGCCAGCTCTTGCTCTCACCCCGGTGCCCCGTAGCACTGACAGATTTAAACCCCAGCAGAGCAAACCGGTCGCGATCTGGGCTGCCGGGGTGAACAGCGGGGATAACTGCCTCCTCGCCAGTTTTCTCGCAGCCGTAAAAGCACACAGACCCGCCAGCCGTCGTGCGAGTGACGCTGCCGGGAGCTGCCCCGGGCCC
>NW_008795258.1:24095-24596 GCF_000699145.1 Aptenodytes forsteri | reverse complement strand
TGACCGTGACGTGCCGCCACCCGAGCTGCTCGGCCAGCCCGTCGGGCGTTGGTTTAAGGGCTCGTGTTCGCCTCGCCTCCGCGGCCGAGCTGCGGTGCCGTGCGTCAAGCCCGGGGCTGGGCAGTGGCGGTTTTGGTGGGCTCGGGGCGTCTCTAGTCTCCGTGGCACGGCTGCGGAGGTGCTTTACCCTTTGCACAGGGATAACCGGGGTGTGTGGGGGGGACGGGACACACACAGGGCAGGGAGACGTGGTCCCCCCGCCTTGCGCCAGCCCCGGGGTGTCCTCTCGGCCCCTCTTGCCACGAAATTTAGACACCGCGGGCTGCTTTCCCACCCCGTGGTGTGTTTTGCAGGCTGGGGAGGTCTGGAGCGGTTGCGGCTCTTTGCGTTTCAGCTACCCTCCACGGGAAAAGCCCCGCTTCAGAGCGCCTGCCCTGCAGCTGTCCCTTGCTTTCTGAGTCTTAAAAGTCCTTTTTTTCCCCTCTTTTTTTTTTTTTTTTT
>NW_008795258.1:22381-23080 GCF_000699145.1 Aptenodytes forsteri | reverse complement strand
GGGGGGTCGGGCTGGGGGGGGCCGCCGGCGGGCCCCTGATGTGCGCCTACAAGCTCTGCAAGGTGGAGTTTCGCTACTGGGGGATGCAGTCCAAAATCGAGCAGTTCATCCACGACGTGGGTGAGTGCGGGCCGGCAGCGGTGAGCCCTCGACCGCTGGCACTGCTGGGGAAGAAGTGGGGGGGGAGGGGGAGAAAAGAAGGTGTGGGGAGCCCCGGGGCCATGCCGGGCTCGCTCCCCCCGCTCCCCGTCGCAGGTTTGCGGAAGGTGATGCTGCGCGCCCACCGCCAGGCTTGGTGCTGGCAGGACGAGTGGGCGGACCTGACGATGGAGGACATCCGGCAGCTGGAGGAGGAGACGGCGCGGATGCTGGCGCAGAAGATGGCCAAGTGCGGCGAGGCCGAGGAGCCCCCCATCGCCGGGCCCAGCCCCGAGGGGCGGCCGGAGCCGGGGGGTGCCGACGGGCAGGAGGGGGCCGAGGTGCAGGGGGTGGCCGATGCCTCCCCTGACGACGCCTTTGCCAAGCAGTGGTCCACCTCTTCCCGCTCCTCCTACTCTTCCCAGCACGGAGGTGAGAGACCAGGTCCTGCGTGGGTGGGATGGGGACCCCCCAACCCCCCGGCTGCTGCTGTTCTCCGTAGGAGATGCCTCAGGGGACCCTCTCTTCCCCGGCCTGGGTCTCCCGGGGGGGGGGGGCTCC
>NW_008795258.1:20030-20700 GCF_000699145.1 Aptenodytes forsteri | reverse complement strand
GGAAGGGGGAAGGGGGTTCGTGCCCCTGGGGTGCAGGGGGTGCTCGCTGCCTCTCCCCCTGCAGAGCACGGAGCCCATCTCCCCCGAGCTGTGCGGCGGCAGGGACCCTCTGGCCGACGGGGCGGACGGAGCAGCGGGGTCAGGCCAGGCCAGCCCCGAGCCGGGGGCACAGCCGCCCTGCCGGGAGCAGGGGGACAGCCACCATCACAGCGCCTCGTGCAGGTGAGAGCGAGGGTGACGGTCGGCAGCGCCGTGGCCCGTCCCCGTGGGAACGCCGGTGATCTCCCGACTAATTTTGTGCTTTATGGAAAGGGCGAATTTCCCGTCTGCACCAACCTGGGAAGGAGCATTGCATGGGGGCAGCCTGCCCTGGGGGTGTCTTGCTGGAGCTCCCCTGCTTCCAGCAGCATCTGCGGGCTAATGGGGCCGTGCCGGGTACAGCTTTGCCCCCCGGGCCGGTGGGAGCGGGACGGTGCCGTCCCTCCCCATGCCCACTGGCCACGCTGTCCTGTCCCAGCCCGCAGGGCAGCGAGGCCCCGCTGGAGGCAGAGGCACCGCGGAGCGGCACCGCAGCGCTGGACGGGGTGGAGGGCGCCGGCACCCACCTTGACTTTAAGGTATCCGGCTTCTTCCTCTTTCGGGCTGCGCAAGACCGTCATGCCCGCTCTGG
>NW_008795258.1:13091-14338 GCF_000699145.1 Aptenodytes forsteri | reverse complement strand
CTGTCCCTGCAGAACGTGACGGCCAACCACCGGGCCAGCGACGTCATCGTGTGCGAGGGCAAAGCGCAGGTCCTCAGCGGGCGCTTCATGTACGGACCCCTGGACGTGGTGACACTGACTGGGGAGAAGGTACCGCTGGGCTCGCCGGTGCCACCAGGACCCCGTCAAACAGGGAGGGGATGTCCAGGAGGGGGGGACGGGGCTGGTGTCACCCACGGCAGGGGAAGGGATGTGGTGAACAGGACCCCGTAGGACCTTGTGGGATGGGGGGAGAGGGTCATAAGGACTTGTAGGTTGGGGACGCAGCAGGACCTGGAGGTTCGGTCCGTGCTCAGCCCTTTGCCCTCTCCCAGGTGGACATCTACATCATGACGCAGCCGCTGTCAGGGAAGTGGCTGTACTACGGCACCGAGGTGACGAGCGGCAGCGGGCGCCTGACCTTCACCATCCCTCCGGACAAGGCTCTGGCCATCGGTATCTACCCCGTGCGCATGGTGGTCAGGTGAGATGCGGGCGTGCGGTGCCATCTCGGTTCCTCCTCCAGCCCTTTCGGCAGAGCTACGCCTGCCCCCTCGGCGGCGGAGCCGACGCTGAGCCTCCCTGTCCTCCCGTCCCAGGGGGGACCATAGCTATGCCGAGGCGTACCTGACGGTGGTGGCCCGGGGCACCGAGTCGGTCGTGTTCAGCATCGACGGCTCCTTCACTGCCAGCGTCTCCATCATGGGCAGCGACCCCAAAGTGCGGGCGGGGGCCGTCGACGTTGTACGGTAGGTGCCCTCCTCGTGGGAGGGACAGTCTCCCCCTCCTCTCACGGTGCGATGGCAACCCAATCGGGGTAGTGGGGGCGTCGGAGCAGGCTGCCTTCCCAGGGACGAGCTGAGGGAATCTCCTGCCACCCCCTCGCCCAGAGAGTTTTCACAGCATCTCTGCGCTGGTGCCTTCTCATAGGAAAGCAATCCACTCCCGGTTTTGGTCCCGAAGCCTGCTGCCATACCCCGCAGCTCTGCTGTGCATTCAGCCTTGCTAAAATCCCTGTGGGAAGGGAGGTTTTGGAGGCAGCACCCGTGTGTGATGTGTTGGGAGATGCTTGGTGGCTTCCCGCCAGCAGGACTGTCCCCGTCACGGGCTCCTGGCACCGACATGTCTCTCCTCCTAGGCACTGGCAGGACTCGGGCTACATGATCATCTACGTGACGGGGCGCCCCGACATGCAGAAGCACAGTGTGGGGGCCTGGCTCTCCCCGCAC
>NW_008795258.1:9005-11496 GCF_000699145.1 Aptenodytes forsteri | reverse complement strand
GGCGGGGGGGAAAAAAAAAAAGACAGCCTGGGGGGGTTCTCTGGGCTGCACCGCTGCTCTCAGGTGCGCGTCGATGCCGACATCAAGCCGTACGTCGCGTGAGCGGTTAAACCTTTTGCACAAGAGGACAGCCGTGGTGTTAGGGCAGGGACGGAGGGACCGTGGGGGCAGGAGGAGGGAAGCTGCTGGCTTCAGCGAGCAGAGCACGGCCGGGGCAGCTTGGGCACCCTGCCGTCGCCTTTGGGCTGGGTCCGGGGTGAGGGTCGTGGGGTTTGGGGTGCTGCAGCGGCGCGAGCTCAGCTTTGAGCTCCTGCAGCGCGGGGCCCTGGGGGGCACCCCCATGACAACACCTCTGTGTGCATGAGCGCTGCTTTTACACCGTGAGCCCAGGACGGAGCCTGCTGGAGAGTTTTCTTGGCTCTACACCTTAGACCAGTCATTTACCAGCTATTACACATCCGTGAGGGGGGCAGTGCTTACCACAGCAAGTAAGGGCTCAGTTTTGCAGCGAGTTTGCAAGACCTCAGGGCCAGGGCTTGCCAGGCTCCCTCTCCCTGACCTGGTCTTGGCCTGCCTGCAGCTTTGTTTTACCTCATTTACCTCCAACAGCCATTTTTCTAAGTGACCAGGTGCCTGTGACTAGTTTTACTTTTGTTTATCTTAGCATAGGACGACCAGAGTTTTATATAGATAGCAGTAACAAGCAGTTATTCTATATAAAATATTTACGACGATACATGACGACTCTGTGTGCATGAGCGCTGCTTTTACACCGTGAGCCCAGGACGGAGCCTGCTGGAGAGTTTTCTTGGCTCTACACCTTAGACCAGTCATTTACCAGCTATTACACATCCGTGAGGGGGGCAGTGCTTACCACAGCAAGTAAGGGCTCAGTTTTGCAGCGAGTTTGCAAGACCTCAGGGCCAGGGCTTGCCAGGCTCCCTCTCCCTGACCTGGTCTTGGCCTGCCTGCAGCTTTGTTTTACCTCATTTACCTCCAACAGCCATTTTTCTAAGTGACCAGGTGCCTGTGACTAGTTTTACTTTTGTTTATCTTAGCATAGGACGACCAGAGTTTTATATAGATAGCAGTAACAAGCAGTTATTCTATATAAAATATTTACGACGATGACATGACGACGTAGTATAGAGGAAACACCGGCTTGAGATGACAGCGGCAGCCTTGAGAAGTGACGATGCGGGACGTGGCGCGGTGTACAGGCATGAAGGGGTAAGAGACGGGGCTGACGCTTGGCACCGGAGCCCCCGCGGCCGTAAACAGCTCGGCCAGCCCCGGTGGCTCAGCCCAACATAAAGTATAAAAAACATCAAAACAACGAATAAAAGAACTTGGCAGAGAGCAGCGGGCTTGAGCTCGTGTCACCCCACGCGTCCCTTCCCGGCGTGACGATGAGCATAGCCTAGAGCCCGGCAAGGAGCTTCACGTTCAGATTGCGCTTCAACCGTGCGCTGCGATTGCTATACGCTGCTTAATACTGCGACTTAAGTGCACTGCCGTGTCACCGGGCCGTGGCAAGCTCCCGGGCCACTTCAAATAAGTAAAACTTGTATTAAACATTAATAAACATCAATGAACATTCCACATGTGGAATACCTAAAAGAACCTGTTCAGAGAGCGTTGGGCTCTCCGCTGCGGCCGCGGGCTCTACTGCGAGAAGATGCCTTTGAAGCGGATCTTGTCCTCGGCGTCCTTCTCGCGCAGGCGGGCTTCCAGGCTCCGCAGCTCCTTGGAGACGATGGGGCGCAGCGAGGGGTCGAGGGCCAGCACTTTGGCAAAGTCAGCCTGCGCCTCCGCCACGTTCCACACTGCCGCGTGGGCCTTCCCCCGCTTGAAGTAGGCCTTGACGTTGTCTGCGGGGAGAGAGCTGCTGGGCCGGCGGAGTGCGGAGAGGGGGGCCGCCCCGGTACCTGCTCGCCCCGTCGGCACCCACCGTAGCCGGCCGGGCTGGGCCGGCCCGCGGCTCCTTACCCTCGTACTTGTTGAGAATGGAGGAGCAGTGATCCAGCACCTCGTAGTACTCCTCGCACTGCAGCTTGCACTGGCAGTAATTTAGCAGCAGGGGTGTGATCTTCTGGTCGAGTTCGATCCAGTCCGGAGAGCCGGGCTGCTCCTGCAGGATGAGACAGAGCGGGGAGAGTGAGGGGAAGCTCCCGAGCCCTGCGCTCCGGGAGGGAGGCGGGGAGGCCTGCGCGCACCCCAGAGAAGGGCCGGGGAGCCCCACCTTCATCTGCAGGTTCTTGAGGCAGGCGATGGCATCGTAGTATTTGGCAGCTGCCTCCTGCACCTTGCCAAGCCGGTACAGCTCGTTGCCCTCCTTGTGGATCAGGGGTACGGCCTGCAGCTTCTCCTCGTCCGTCATGGCCCACGGGTCCTGCTGGTATGAGCCGGGCGCCTCCACCTGCCGGCACCCCGTCATGAGGACAGAGCCCCAGCGCCCTCCTGCCCGCAGCCTCCACCTGGGCTGGGGGGC
>NW_008795258.1:5766-6359 GCF_000699145.1 Aptenodytes forsteri | reverse complement strand
CTGCGAGGTGAGCGCGGGGGCACACCTGCAGGCAGCGCGGGCAGCACCGCCATGTGCTGCCGGCCTCCGCGAGGGGCCGGGGACGTGCCACCTGCAAACACCGCGGTGAGCCTGGGGGCGGCTTTCACCTCGGTGCCCCCCTGGGGTCTGCAGGCACTCCCGGGGAGGGGAGCACCCCAAGGATGGGTGCCGGTGTGACGGGGTCTTTGGGCTTTGCCCCGTGCCGGTGCTGAGGGCGGCCCTGTGGAGGCTCTGGTAGATTTTGGGGTGAATCCTGTCGCCATCAGGACTGGGCTCTTGCCGGGCTCCGGCAGCAGGGTCAGCCCCACGGGGGGACACGGGTGGGAAGGGCCCATGCGCCTCACGCCGGCCGCAGGTGCCCTGGGAGGGGGGGCTGGCTCCCCCCGGGGACATCCGGGTGCCGACCCACCGTGGCGAGGTGTGTGACGCCAGAAGCGGAGACGAGCCTCACTTTGGGCACGGGAGCAGGTTATTGGAGGCCGGGGCCCTGCCAGCTGGGAGATAACCCGCCTGATAACGGCTCAAAAGGTGCTGCCGCCTCCATTGGCTCCCGGCCGCGGTGCTGCATATAT
>NW_008795258.1:3945-5305 GCF_000699145.1 Aptenodytes forsteri | reverse complement strand
CTGCGAGGTGAGCGCGGGGGCACACCTGCAGGCAGCGCGGGCAGCACCGCCATGTGCTGCCGGCCTCCGCGAGGGGCCGGGGACGTGCCACCTGCAAACACCGCGGTGAGCCTGGGGGCGGCTTTCACCTCGGTGCCCCCCTGGGGTCTGCAGGCACTCCCGGGGAGGGGAGCACCCCAAGGATGGGTGCCGGTGTGACGGGGTCTTTGGGCTTTGCCCCGTGCCGGTGCTGAGGGCGGCCCTGTGGAGGCTCTGGTAGATTTTGGGGTGAATCCTGTCGCCATCAGGACTGGGCTCTTGCCGGGCTCCGGCAGCAGGGTCAGCCCCACGGGGGGACACGGGTGGGAAGGGCCCATGCGCCTCACGCCGGCCGCAGGTGCCCTGGGAGGGGGGGCTGGCTCCCCCCGGGGACATCCGGGTGCCGACCCACCGTGGCGAGGTGTGTGACGCCAGAAGCGGAGCCGAGCCTCATATTTGGGCACGGAGCAGGTTATTGGAGGCCGGGGCCCTGCCAGCTGGGAGATAACCCGCCTGATAACGGCTCAAAAGGTGCTGCCGCCTCCATTGGCTCCCGGCCGCGCTGCCTATATATCACCCACCCCACGCTGGGGGGGCCGGGACGGCAGGATGGTGCCCGTTGGGGTGCTGGGGCTGCTCCTGTGCGTGCAGCTCTGTGGGGGTGAGCGCCGGGGTGGGGGGCAGCTGTGGGGCAGGGACCCCCTGCCCCCAGGCCGGGCTCAGCACCCTCCTTGCCGCAGGCACTGGGGAGCTGCGGCTGGTGGATGGCGGCGGGCGCTGCGCCGGGAGGGTGGAGATGAAGCACGGTGGCGAGTGGGGCTCCGTCTGCAGCTACGACTTTGACTGGGATGCCCGTTGGGCCACCGTGGTGTGCCGGCAGCTGGGCTGCGGCCCGGTGGCCAAGGCGTCCCCCTACGCCCCGTTCGGGCAGGGCACCGGCCGGATCTGGCTCCAGCCTTTCTTCTGCGTGGGCAACGAGGCGGTGCTGCAGGACTGTCCCCCCTTCCGCTGGGTTTTTTTTTGCTGCAGGAGTGTCCCCACTTCGGCTGGGGACAGCACTTCTGTGGCCACGAGCGGGACGTGGGGGTGACCTGCGCAGGTGAGGTGGGGAGGCTGGCCATGCCGGGACACCCGCCGTGTGCCAGGGCATCCCCCGGCAGGGCTGAGGCCGTGCCGGTGCCCCGGTGCAGATGCGGTGGAGCTGAGGCTGGTGGCTGGCGGGGGTCCCTGCGCCGGCAGGGTAGAGGTGAAGCTGCGGGGCCGCTGGGGCTCGGTGGCGGATGACAGCTGGGACATGGAGGACGCCGAGGTGGTGTGCCAGCAGCTGGGCTGCGGCTCGGCC
>NW_008795258.1:2323-2989 GCF_000699145.1 Aptenodytes forsteri | reverse complement strand
CTGGGAAAAGCCTTAAGGGGCTTTTGGGACACCCCAAAAATTGGGAGTGGAGGACGCAGGGCCATTTTGGGGTGAGGGGAGGGCTGAAGCGGGGCCTCGGCATCCCCTCAGGGCCCCTACGGTGCTGGTGCCGCGGCCCCACGGCACCACCGGGGATTTTGCAGGCATTGCCGAGCTCCTGCGGCTGGGGGGGGGGAGCCGGTGCGACGGGCGGCTGGAGGTCTCCGCAAGCCCCGGGGCCTGGGCCTGCGTGCAGGCAGGGCTGTGGGGTGCCCGGGATGCCAGCGTGGTGTGCCAGCAGCTGGGCTGTGGCGTGCTGGAGAAGGTCTACGCCGTGCCGGGCTCGGGCACCGTGGGGCTGCAGGGGCTACGGTCTGCCGGCACGGAGGAGAACCTGGCCCAGGGCAACGTCTCGGGGACAGCCGCCGCGCTGACCGGCAGCCCCGAGGAAGTGGCCATCGGCTGCTCGGGTGAGCGTGCCCAGGGCGCCCCGCGCGCCGCGCCAGCGGGGCCCCCTCCGGGCGCCGCAGGCAGCCGGCGGGTGAGGCTGGTGGGCGGCCCTGGGCGCTGTGCCGGGCGGGTGGAGGTCTACGTCAATGGCACCTGGGGCACCGTCTGCCAGGAAACCTGGGACCTCCCGGATGCCACCGTCGTCTGCCGCCAGCT
>NW_008795258.1:0-859 GCF_000699145.1 Aptenodytes forsteri | reverse complement strand
CCTCGGCCCCCGGGCGCCTGCAGGACTGCAGCCCCGGCGGTGATGCCCACGTTGTTTGTGACAAGGACAGTGACGGCACGAGCGGGACGCCCACCCCGTCCCTGGGTAGCCGCTGCCCGGAGGGTGCCACTTGCATAGGTAGCTCTGCCCGTGCCGGCAATCCCCCACGCTGGGCTGGCCGGAGTCCCCCTCCTCACGCCGCCTGACGATGTCCCCGCAGGTGTCCCCAGCAGCACCCCCCTGGTGGTGGCAGGGACCGTGCTGGTGCCCACGGTCCTGTGCGTGGTCCTGGGGATACTGCTGTGCCTGGCTCTGGGCACCCTGGCCGTGCAGGTGTGCCGCGCCAGGGCTCGGCGCCGAGGTGGGTCCCGGTGGGTGGGTGCTGGGGCAGAACCGGTTTGGGGGTCCTGGGGCTTCCCCGCCGCGAGGCAGCTCAGAGGGTGGGCAGCGGGTGACCCCAGTGCCACCCACGGTCCCCACGGCCCCAGGTGAGCGCTGCTCGTCATTTCAGGCCCCGGCAGAGCTGCGGATGCCGTCTCTGATGCCATCTACGAGGAGCTGGACTACACCCTGACGCCCGAGTACCAGGAGGTACCCAGTCGCTCAGGTCAGTGCAGCCCCCTGCCCCGTGCCCGGCAGCTCTCCCCGAAGGGGGTGAGCTCTGCTCCACGGCCCCACTGCAGCACCGGGTCCTGGTGGTGCGGCACCGGCTCATCCGCGTGGTGTGGGGGTGTCCCCCAGTCCCACCGCAGCCCCGTTCTGCGGCGAGGGGCTGTGCTGCCCACAGTGCCGGCTCCGGCCACCCCCAACACCCTGTCCTCCCCCCGCCAGGCTCCCCGTCGGAGGGGTCGGGGACGGA
>NW_008795257.1:0-568 GCF_000699145.1 Aptenodytes forsteri | reverse complement strand
GACAGACACTGTGGCTACTCAAACCCTGTCAACAGGCACTGCAGTTACTCCAACACCCGCGACAGGCACTGCGGTTACTCAAACCTTGGCGACAGGCACTGCAGCTACTCAAACCTTGGCGACAGGCATTGCAGCTACTCCAAGCCCCCACGACAGGCACTGCAGCTACTCAAACCCCAGCGACAGGCACTGTGGCTGAACCAGAGAACCAACCTGTGCTGGTATCAGTCACCCCTATACACAAGAAGAAATACACAAGAAAATTAACTTGTTTAGTAAGGGATGAAGATGAACCAGAGCCATGATGAGAACAGGAGGAGGAAGAGGCAGAACACGTAAACGAGGTGGTAACCACCCAATCCCTATCCCCAAGTGAGCTGTGAGATATGCAAAAAAATTTCAGTTGTCATCTAGGTGAGCACGTTGTCACCTGGCAGCTCCGATGCTGTGATAATGTGTCCAGTAGCCTGGAATTAGAGGTTAGGGAAGCCAAGCAACTGGGATCCCTCTCCAGGGAAGAAGGCATTGACAAAGCGATCGGAAAAGGAACACAAGCCCTCAGCCTCTG
>NW_008795256.1:241494-241949 GCF_000699145.1 Aptenodytes forsteri | reverse complement strand
TCATGCCACTGTGCCACTGTGCCACCATGCCACCATGCTGCCGTGCCACTGTGCCACCATGTCACTGTGCCACCGTGCCACCGTGCCACCGTGCCACCGTGCCACCGTGCCACCGTGCCATCAGGCACTGTGCCACCGTGCCACCGTGCCATCAGGCACTGTGCCACCGTGCCACCGTGCCACCGTGCCATCAGGCACTGTGCCACCGTGCCACCGTGCCATCAGGCACTGTGCCACCGTGCCACCGTGCCATCAGGCACTGTGCCACCGTGCCACCGTGCCACCGTGCCATCAGGCACTGTGCCACCGTGCCACCGTGCCGCCGCTCCCGCAGGACCGCCCTGATGCTGGCCTGCGAGCACGGCAGCCTGGAGTCGGCCGAGCTGCTGCTGAGCCACGGGGCGGCCCTGGGGGACGAGGACCGCCGGCGCTACGCCGGGAGGACCCCAAGAAGC
>NW_008795256.1:239598-239854 GCF_000699145.1 Aptenodytes forsteri | reverse complement strand
GGGAGGCGCGGGAGCTGCGGGAGAAGGCGGAGGGGCTGGAGCGGAGCGTGGGGAGCCTGCGGGCGAGGGCGGGCGAGCTCTCCAGGGCCTGCCGGGACAAGGAGGGGAAGGTAAGGGCCGGGCTGGCCTGGGACGCGGGCCGGCAGGGACGGGGACCCCTTCCCATCGCCGTCATCCCCCCCTCACCCCCATCACCCTGTCGATGCTCCCTTCCCATCGCTGTCCCCCTCCCATCGCCTTCCCATCGCCGCCCACT
>NW_008795256.1:239135-239558 GCF_000699145.1 Aptenodytes forsteri | reverse complement strand
CCATCGCTGCCCCCGTCACCTTCCCGTCTCCTTCCCATCGCTGTCCCCATCGCCGTCACCTTCCCATTGCTGTCCCCGTCACCTTTCCATCCCCTTCCCATCGCTGTCCCCCTCCCGTCGCCTTCCCATCGCCGTCGCCTTCCCATCGCTGTCCCTGTCACCTTCCCATCGCTGTCCCCATCGCCGTCACCTTCCCATCGCTGTCCCCGTCACCTTCCTGTCCCCTTCCCATCGCTGTCCTCATCGCTGTCCTCTTCCCATCGTCCCTGCCACCTCCCCATCGCTGTCCCCATCGCCGTCACCTTCCCATCGCTGTCCCCGTCACCTTCCTGTCCCCTTCCCATCGCTGTCCTCATCGCTGTCCTCTTCCCATCGCCATCCCCCTCCCATCGCTGTCCCCGTCACCTTCCCGTCCCCTCCCCC
>NW_008795256.1:230470-231659 GCF_000699145.1 Aptenodytes forsteri | reverse complement strand
CCCGCCGAATGGGGAAGCGAGCGCCACCGCCTGCGTTTCCAGGTCCGAAAAAGGGAAAAAAAAGAAAAAAAGAAACGGCAAACCCGCGTTTTGGGACCAGAGTCCTGAAGGCTAACCGGTTACGGTTCTGCCGGTGACGGCGAGGGGAACTTCGGACGTGGCGGCGTCTCTTTTTAAGGCCTCCGCCGCCTTCCTTCGGGAACCCGCGGCTCGGTTTTGGGTCGCGCCCGGGCGGGGGGTTGTTAGCGGCGGCCGTTCTCTTCTCTTTTCTTGCAGCACATGGTTATGAGCTTTAGGGTGTCGGAATTACAAGTCCTCCTGGGCTTTGCTGGAAGGAACAAGAGCGGAAGGAAGCACGAGCTCCTCGCGAAGGCGTTACAGCTGCTGAAACCCGGCTGCAGCCCGGCCGTCCAGATGAAAATTAAAGAGCTCTACCGGCGGAGGTTCCCGAGGAAGATCTTAACCCCTTCGGACCTGTCGATGCTCCACGTTCAGGCGGGGCAGCTGCCCTCGGCCGCCGCCCTGACGCCGGGCGCCGTCTTACACCAGGCCCCCCCGGCGGTGCCGGCGGCTCTGCTGCCGCCGGCGCCTCTCCTGGGACCCAAGCACGAGACGGACGTTCCGCGCTTGCCGCCCCCCGTCCACCCCGTCCACCCGGACGTCAAGATGAAGAGGCTGCCCTTCTACGACGTTTACGACGAGTTGATAAAACCCACCACCTTAGGTACGTCCGGCGGCGCGCGGGTCCTCTTTTGTTCTCGGGTCTGGATACTTCCATCCCCGGAATATTTAAAAGACGCGTAGATGCGGCGCTCAGGGACGCGGTTTAGCCGGCACGGCGGTGTTGGGTTGACGGTTGGACCCGATGATCTCGGAGGCCTTTTCCCACCTTGGCGGTTCCGTGATTCTCCGGGGGCTCCTTGCCTTCGCTCGGGCGGAGGGAGTTGAGCTGGAGACCTGGCGACGGCAGAGGAGCGGCGCGGCAGGGCGAGCCTGCCGGCTTGCTTTCCGAGGGGAAAGCAGTTCGTTAATCCCACGCCCCGGAAGATCGTTAGGACGACGTTTTTGTCCGTCGTTGCGGCGGAATGAGGCCTCGAGCGCGGCGGAGGGGTTTCTTAAGCGGCCGTTCTGCTGGAAGTTGTTAACGCCGACGGCCGGCTTCCGTTTCTGGCAGCCCCCGCGAGCTGGG
>NW_008795256.1:230126-230454 GCF_000699145.1 Aptenodytes forsteri | reverse complement strand
GGTGGAACAGCTCTGCCGCCAGGAGGGGCCGGGAGGGTCGGGGCTGTTCAGCCCGGAGGAGGCTGCGGGCAGAGCTCACGGCGGCCTTGTAAGAAGGATGGGGACGGACTTTGGAGCAGGGCCTGCAGCGACAGGACGAGGGGTGATGGTTTTAAGCTAAAAGAGGGGAGATTCGGACGAGAAATGCGTTACGCTGAGGGTGGTGAGACACGGGCGCGGGCTGTCCCATCCCCGGAGACGTTCAGGGTCGGGTTGGACGGGGCTCTGAGCGACCCGATCCGGCCGAAGACGTCCCCTGCTTGCGGCGGGGGGGGGGGGGGGGGGGGGT
>NW_008795256.1:227570-229600 GCF_000699145.1 Aptenodytes forsteri | reverse complement strand
ACGGCGGCAGGTGCGTGACAGGAGAGGAAGAGTCGGCGGTGGAAGGCGACAAAGGCGAGAATATGGTGGCACGTACCTGAAAGGAGAGGAAGAGCCGGCGCTGGAAGGCGGAAACGCGAGAATATGGCGGCAACTGCGTTAAAGGAGAGGAGGAGTCGGCAGTGGAAGGCGACAAAGGCGAGAATATGGCGGCAGGTGCGTGACAGGAGAGGAAGAATCGGCGGTGGGGGGGGGGGCGGGCGGGGGTGTGGGGGGGGGGGGGGGGGGGGGGGGGGGGGGGGGGGGTCTAACCCCGTTTCGAGAGTCGTGTTTTTACTTTAGGTTGAGCCTTTCCGGCCTCTCCAGGCTGGACCCACCCATCTCTGGGTGCCTTTTAAACGGTTTTCGCTTGGATTCCGGGTGGTTTTTCTTCCGTACGAACGCGGGCGCGTTCGCTAAAGTGGCGACGGGCGTCTCTCTGCTCCGGCCAAGAGCCACGCGCTTTTTTTTTTGGGGGGCGTGTTTGATTTCATTGCCGTTTTGCTAAAAATTGCCTTTTCTTGGGTTCGGCTTCGCCGGGTCTCTCGGCCGACCCGCGGTTGAGCCCCTTCCCTGGAACGGGCCGCTCGCCTCGCAAAAGAGAGGATTGATTTATTATTTCTTTTTTTCTCCCCCGATAAAACTCCCCTGCTTACGCGTTTGTGCTCGCACTTGGAAGAGGTTTTTTTACGCAGTTCCTAGGGGATCGTGGATTTTTATTTCTGGCTCCCGGCGGCTTGTGTCTGTCCTCTCCCTTCGGCCGCGTAAACGTCCCCTTCCCGCTCCGTTTATTTTAGTTACCGGGGGCAGCCCGGCTGCCCAGATACGAAGGTCCCGGCGTCAGAAAAACGCCGGGAATAAGCAATATGTGGGAAGGGCAAAGGAAAATGGGGACAGGGGGTGGGCGAGGACGGGTGACCAGGCCGCCCGGTCCCTCCGCGCTCCCTTTGCTGCAGGTGAGGAAGATGCCGGCCTTCGGCTTCCCCACTCCCCGGCCTGTTCCGACTGTGTCACCCCGAGCCTCGGGGACGCCGGCGTCTCCCTCTGGGTCGGGTGGAGGCCGCCGACGGGGCGGTAACGCTGGCTGTAAAGCGATTATTGGGCGGAGGTCGGCGATGGGTTATAAACGCGGGCAGCGGAGAACGGAGGAAGCTGCGGATTTTGAGCAGCTTTGCCCCGGCTCCCTTCGGAGCGGAATCGGGATCCGATTTTTGTCACGGAGGAGCTGAAAGGCTCAGGCGGAAAGTCCTTAAGGTGGTCCAAAATCCCTCTGGATTTCCCCGGTCCGGCCCGCCACCGGTGGAAGATCCGGCAGGTCGTCTGCCCGCAGCCTCGCGTTCCTGAGCCGCGGGAGGAGGAGGAGGCCGGAGGAGCAAAACCCCTCGGCCCCGCCGAGGAACCCCTGCGTGAGCGTGCTGCCCGGGGAGGCCGGCGTCGGGGTCTCCCTCTCCCGAAGGCGGGTGGCACCGAGGACGGAACTAACCTCCTCCTCCGCCGACCCGCAGTCGCCCGGGATGGCGACGCCTGCGGCCGGCTTCGTTGCCAGCGTTGCCCAACTCCTTGAAATAAAGAAAGGATCAAAACGCGAGGTTTACGCCGACGCCTGCCGCCGCCGTAACGCCCTCGGCTTGGTTTTCTCTCGGCCCAGGGACGCTCCGCATCCCCGAGGGCACCGGCGGGGGCTGCTGTCGCTCAGCACCTCTCCCGACGGGTGTTTAAGAAAAGAAAACGAGCCCAGGAGAGGCCAAATCGTCTCTCTGTTGAAATAAAGAAAGGATCAAAACGCGAGGTTTACGCCGACGCCTGCCGCCGCCGTAACGCCCTCGGCTTGGTTTTCTCTCGGCCCAGGGACGCTCCGCATCCCCGAGGGCACCGGCGGGGGCTGCTGTCGCTCAGCACCTCTCCCGACGGGTGTTTAAGAAAAGAAAACGAGCCCAGGAGAGGCCAAATCGTCTCTCTGAAAATCACACGGCTCGCAGCGCCAGCCGTCTTCGTTCTAGGGTACCGCTGCT
>NW_008795256.1:227198-227528 GCF_000699145.1 Aptenodytes forsteri | reverse complement strand
CCGGCGAGGTGGTGGGGGGGGGGGAGGCAGACGCCTGCCCCTTTCACCGAGGGAGAAGCTGAGGGGCGAAAGAAGACGGTAGCGAGGTGGCCGCGGTCAGGGGAAGAGAAGGGGAGGTCCTGGCTTATTTTTACGCGTCGCTGGCACCAACCGTTTTTTACCGTGCTCGTCGCGAACCCTCCTGTAAAATTCTTGGTTCTCCCGCTGGGCGGGTTTGTTTTTAATCAAGGGGACGGCCGGTTTTTCTCTAAATCCGCCGTGACTCTGTCCCTGCGCCCGAGGAGAGAACGGCAGCGCCCGGGCGCTGTTCCGCAGCTGCGCCGGACCCCG
>NW_008795256.1:226932-227183 GCF_000699145.1 Aptenodytes forsteri | reverse complement strand
GAAGGTTGAGTTCTGGGGCAGCGGGTGACCTCTGGCGTTCCCGCAGCCCCGCGTTTGATCCCGCTCTTCCCAGCCCCTCCGCTCGTCCCCGGGCGGCTCTTCCCGGACCCGGGAGGCTGTCGCAGACCCCAGGAGAGCGAAGCTTCCAGGGGGGCGGCTTTCCCCCGTTTCCTCGCCGTTCGCTGCCCGTGCAAGCCACCTTCCCCGCCGGGCCTCGGTTTTCCTGGAAAATAAAACGGCGGGGGGCGACC
>NW_008795256.1:226449-226860 GCF_000699145.1 Aptenodytes forsteri | reverse complement strand
CGTGCACTATGCCGACGGCGGATTGCCTTCTGCTTGTAGTGGCTGCCGTCCCGTGTTTGCTACGAGCCCCGGCGCCCGCGGGCGTCACGAATGACTTGGCGAGGATTTAATTTGTCTTCAATTCTCTTTCCTCCCCCTCCCCCCTCAGCCTCAACGAACGGCCAGCGGTTTGAAGAAGCTCACTTCACCTTTGCTCTAACCCCCCAGCAAGTCCAACAGATCCTCACCTCCCGGTAAGTGAAACGGCGTCTCCCCGGATGCCGCGCAAAGCGCCGGCGGCTTCCCGGCCTCCAGGACCTGCCTAAAAGCTGGCGGAGCGGAGCTAGAGAGCCGCAGAAGGGTTTGGGTTGGAAGGGGCCTTTAAAGGTCCCCTAATCTGCCCCCCCCCGAGCGCCGCGGGTGGGAGTCGTC
>NW_008795256.1:222836-223999 GCF_000699145.1 Aptenodytes forsteri | reverse complement strand
AAAGGCTGGGGGAGGGGGGCTAGAGAGCCGCAGAAGGGTTTGGGTTGGAAGGGGCCTTTAAAGGTCCCCTAATCTGCCCCCCCCCGAGCGCCGCGGGTGGGAGTCGTCGTACGGAAGAGAGGAAAAACGCGGTGACCGGGATAAAACCGTGCGAGCTCGTCCCAGAATTTAGGACTGCCCCCCGCCCCTGCCGACGGACACCGCCGCTTCTTTGCCGTGGCCAGTCTGCGGTTGGCATCGCGTTCCTAAAACCCAGCGGCAGCGAGAAACCCCGCGGTTGATATTATCCCCCCCTCCTTTTCCCACCGCTCGCTCTCCCCTTCGATGGGCTTTCGCTCCGTGTCCTCCTTCGGGGAATTTTGCCCGCCGGTTCGGAGGGGCGTGACCCGTTTTTACAGTTCAGCTGCACCCGTTTTGTTCACGATACAACCCCCGCACGTATCGATGCCAGGGCGGCTTAGCAAAAATCGACGCTGCCGTAGTTGTAATTCTCTGTTACGTGCTGCTGACGGTCTCAGGACCCTCTTTTCCGTTGCAGAGACGTCTTACCAGGTGCCAAATGTGACTACGCTGTACAGGTGCAATTAAGGTAAGGTAACGGTTCTGTGACGGACGCGGTTGTTCCCCGAGCTAGCGTTACCGGCGTTAATTTGTCCCCGGTTTCGGTGAATCCCGCTTTTCAGCGCTCGGTTCGGCTGGAAGTCGCATCGCTCGGAGGAAATCCGAAACGCTCGGGGCTGCGTTCCGAACGCCGAGGGGTTTGGGGGTGGGGGTTGAGCCTCTGATAAACCGGGGTCGTGCAACGCCGAACCAAGGAGGGGGGGTGTCTTTCTGCGCTCGGCGAGGCGGAGCGGGTTGCCTCCGGGTGACGCGGCCTCGCACGCCAGTTCCCGCGTGTGTGTGGTAGGATTTAACCTTTTTCAGAGTTTTTCGCGCTTACCTAGAGCTCGCTTCTTTCTCTTCTCCGTTTCAATTTTTCGCCTGTTTGCAGATTCACTGCAAAAGGCGGAATAAGGCGCAGAAGCGACGTTGCCTTAAAATTTGAAGATTATTATTATTTTTTTTTTTAAACCTTCGCCCAGCTATTACTCGTGAAAACGCAGGACGCGCCGGAGAGCGTGAGTGGAAGAATATTCGCAAGCGCTTCACGGGTCGCCGCCCCC
>NW_008795256.1:222350-222826 GCF_000699145.1 Aptenodytes forsteri | reverse complement strand
ACGGGGGCTGAGGAGGCTCTTGCCCAACGCTCGGCCCTCAGCGGGGTTAAAAAAAACTGTCAGATTTTATTATCAGGGGTTTGAAGGTGGCAAAGAGACGGAGAGTCGCTGCCGCGCTCTCGGGAGAAGGAGCGACGGGGAGTTGAGTTGTGACGCCCGGGCGTCTGAAGAAGAGCGGTTGTTTGCAATGGAAGCCTTCGATTTAATTCGGCAGGCAGCCTGCTGGTTTTCGGGCTGTTAATTACGATCCCGTGACGACGTCCCTCTGATTTGGGGCTCTACGGCGGCGGTGTTCCCGCCGTCTGCTCCGCTCCGGCGCGCGGAGCTGGTGGAGCGAAGCGTACGGGCGTCCCGTTCCCCGAAGCCCGTCAGGAGGCGGAGGCTGGGAAACGTCTCTGCCGTAGCGCAGAGAAACCGGCCGTGTTTTCGACGGACCGCTTTCGGCGTGGGGGGCCCAGGGCGCGGTGTGGACGTGC
>NW_008795256.1:220215-222314 GCF_000699145.1 Aptenodytes forsteri | reverse complement strand
TGAGAGCTCTCCTGGGGCATCCGGAGTGCGTCCCTTCGCCCGAAGAAGTCAACCCTTGTTCGGCAAACTTCAGCGCGGGAGTTACGGACGGTGGCGGGATTCGCTGCTTCTCTCCCACCGATGCGCTTCGGGCACGTGCGGTGTTCTCACGTGCCCAGGCGAGAAAAAGGTTTAACTCTCGATTTCATTCCTCCTTTTCTTTGGCGAGGAGAGAGAGGTTTAAAGAACGGCAAGACCAGATTTATTTTTCGAGGACGGTGGCGGTGCGGCTCTGCATCGGCGTGACGTGCCGGGGCTCGGGAAGAGCCGGCTGGGGTGGCAGCCCGGCTCTCGGCCGCGCGTTTTTGTTGGCCGCGCGGCAGGACTGCAGTTTCGGCACGGGGAGGCGTCTCTGGCGGAGCAGCCTCCTCGGAGGGAGAAGGGAGCGCGCGCGGCTGCCTGGTGAAAGGGGACGGGGATTTGAAGCAGAGCCCGTTCCGGCTTGCCGGCGCCGATGGTGGGGTTCGGTGACCGTCAAGGTCTTTCCCGACCCGAGCGATGAGGGAGGTGACGGCGGGATATCGAGCGGTGGCGGACAAGCTTCGAGAGAGTCCGAGCAGCAACCGGTCTGTCCCATCGCAAGATTCGCTTTGGGTCGAACACGACTTTTTAGTTCCTCGGGCGCTTCTGCTGGGTAGCCTAAACAGAGGTGGTTCCTCGCCTCTCGAGGTGCCGCGGGACCTGAGGGCGAAGTCACGCGTGAACGCAGCCGAACCCGGATTAAACCGTCTGATAATGCCGCCGGCGGTGTGGGAATTCACCGGGGCGAACGGCGGGTCCTCCTGCTCCTCCGTCCTAAACGGCAGCCGGGTCCGCTTGAACCCCGCCGCTGGGTTCGTGTTGCGCTTCTGGAACGACGTCGGGCCGGAGGAGCGCGGCTTTGCCTTTGAAACCGCGACGCCGGAGAGCTCAGATGGCCAAAAATCAGCCCTGCACGCTTCACGGTGGGCGCGTTAGCGGCTGGTTCAAGCCGCCGGCCTTTCCCCCCTCCCCCGTTCTCCTTTCTCCTATCGCTTTTGCCGCGCGCGGGGGGTTCGAAACCCGGGCAGGGCTGTTCATCCGCTGGGGCGTTTTTCCAGCCGTCGGCCCATCCTGCTCGGAAACCGTTTTTCCCCTTTTTCAGGGGGAAGTTTGGCTGCCGTTTCTCGCCAGCGTCGCCACTCACTTGCCGGTTTCTCCCTCCTGCTCCTTAGGTTTTGCTTGTGTGAAACCAGCTGTCCCCAAGAAGATTACTTCCCTCCTAATTTATTTGTCAAGGTCAATGGAAAACTCTGTCCCCTGCCTGTGAGTAAACCTTATTTCTTCTTAACGTGCTGTAGACCCAGCTCTGCCCCTTTTACACGGCCGCGGTGGGAACGCGTTTATTCCCGAGATTAAAGTCCGGCTGGAAGAAGACGGCGCGGTTAGGGGCGCAAAGCCGGTTTCGTGTTGCGGGGCTGCGGGTCGGCGATGAAAGCTGCTCTCCGATTCAAGGAGCGCGGCCTTCGAGTAGGGGAACGCGCAAACTTTGGGCCTGATTTATTGATTTTATTATTTTTTTTTTTTTTAAGCGGCAGGTTCCCTCTCATTTTATTTATTTATTTTTTTTTTGGAACGCCTCTTTTGGCGAGAAACTCGGCAATAAAAACGCAGAGCGGAACCCGAGTTTGGCCGAACAACAGCGCTTGCCTTTAGCTCGTCGCGTTGCAGGAAGAGCCGGGCGCTCCGCTCGAGGCCGCCGTCCTTCGTGCCGGGCAACGCGCGAAAATACAGTCAGAAGTAGCGCTTGCCCCAGTTTACGGCCCAAAAAGGGACGCGATTCGGCCTCGCGCCTGGGACAGGTCTCGGGGGTTTGACGGCCGCCGGCCAGGTCCCTGCCGACGCTCCCGCGCTGGCTTTGCCCCGTGAAGAGCCGGCACTTTTTGCAGTCCAACCCGCAGAGCGGCCTCCCGACGCTCCGCCTGAGCCGCTCCCTCCGTTGTTTTGAGAGATTTGCCTTTTTTTGCCTCGGATATCCTCTCCGGTTTTGGCCGAGGCAATTCGCAACCTGCTTTAAAAAAAGGAAAAAAGGGGGGGGGGGG
>NW_008795256.1:196500-199943 GCF_000699145.1 Aptenodytes forsteri | reverse complement strand
GCCCGGTCTGCGCGAGGGCGATGGTGGTGGTGGTGGGGGGGAGGAGGCGTAAATCTGAATTACAGAAAAGGCGCTTTTGGGCCGGATAACGGGCCGGGTCTCTAATCGGGTCGGAACGCGGATGTAACGGAGCAAAAACGAGATCAACGCGGGATTTGTCACGGGATGTAACTTTTCAGCTTCCCAGCCTCGTGTGAACCGGGTGGGATTTGCTTTTTAACTGAACGCCGTTTGCGCACGACGCATCCCGGACTGACAGTTCTGCGCGTGGGGCGAGGTTCAGCTTAGGACGGGGTGCCGGCGCGCTCGTCAGCCTAGGGAGGTTGGGGGGGGGAGCCTCTGTCCTCCGTTCCTTGACGTCGAGGAGTAACGACCTGCTGCCTCGAGATTTGTAGATCAATTCTCCTTCGAGCTGTTAAGGCGTGAGGCGGAACGTCTCGAGGCGCGACGTGCCGGGAGGAGATGGGGCTCCCGGGTTCTTGCACGTGGCCTTACACCTCGGAGGGAATTCATTTCGCGCCAGGTAACCTTCCTTCCTTTGCAGGGTTATCTCCCGCCCACAAAAAACGGCGCAGAGCCCAAACGGCCCAGCCGCCCCGTCAACATCACTCCGCTGGCACGGCTTTCGGCGACCGTCCCGAACACCGTCGTGGTGAACTGGTCCTCGGAGTTTGGCAGGGTGAGGGGAGGTGAAAAGCGTTTCCCGCTTGCTGCTCTTCCTTTGCTGACGGTCGTTTGCGGCCTCGGGTCCGCGGGGCGGAACGGGGGTCGTCCTCATGGCGGCGGCGGCAAGCTGTGCGGATCCAGGGGGGGCCCTCTCCTCCCCGGTGGGTTTTTCTAGGTCTGAGCGGTGTCCAACTTCTTTTTCAACAGAACTACTCTCTGTCGGTGTACCTGGTGAAGCAGCTGACCTCGGTGACGCTGCTGCAGAAGCTAAGAGCCAAGGGCATCCGAAATCCGGACCACTCGCGAGCCCTGAGTGAGTACCCCTCGCCAGGGCGGTAACCGCGCGTGATCGGATCCCCGCGCCGAGCGCGGGGAGAGGGAGCGGGTCCGAACGAGCAGGCGAGGGCAGCGCAGGCCTTCGCCCGCGTCCCTTCTCGCGAGCCCCCGCCCGCTCGCCGAGTCCCGTCGGTGAGAACCCGACGGGAAGGGTAAGGACCGTAGAGGTCGCGGGTTATTTTTCGGCGACGCCGTTCAACAGAGCTCTTAAATCGAACCGTTCTTCGGGTGGCTGCCCGTCTCCGCCGCCGCCGCGCTGCCGAAAGATTTCTCCTCCGAGAAGCGGCGGGAGCGGCGGGCTTGCGCTCGGGCTGCGCGCCGTTCCCCTACAGCCGAACGTTTCCCCCCCCGGCGCTGCCGTTTTACGGGCAGGCTGTAGAATCTTTCAAGGCAGGGATCCGTCTCTCTGCGCTGCGTACGTGCTCTGGCCAAGGAGGCTCTTGCCGGAGCGGTTAATGGCAATAACGTCTGCTGTCGTAAGCCTTACCTGCCTGTAATCTGGATATTAAGCGTCACGGTGCAAATTATAAATCATGTCTGTACGTATTTACGCGCGTAAAAGAAGGAGGATGTTGACAGGAGACCTTTTTTCCCCTCCTCTTCTTTCAGTCAAAGAAAAACTAACAGCTGATCCCGACAGTGAGATAGCTACAACCAGCTTACGAGTTTCCCTGATGTGTCCAGTAGGTTTCTACGTTTTTGTTCCTTTTTCTTGGACAGGCCTTTGCGAACAGCTTCCCGCTTCGCCTTACCCCGTCGCGTAGGGAACGCTTCGGAGCGAGACGAGGGCTAACGCTGCTGCAGCCCCCGCTTTTGTTGAAAAGTCGGCTTTCGTTCCGAAGCAAAAGCCAGAACCGCTTTCTGTCATGCGTAGGGGAAAGAAAAAAAAATAAATAAATCGCTGAGGTCGCTGGCCCTAAACTGCCCAGCCAAAAACTGTCTTCTCTTGACCCCGTCCTCGTCTCTCACCTTCGCTAGCGGCATGTGTTTGAGGTGGAAGTGAGCTTAAAAAAGGAGAAACTAAAGGCAAAAAATACCCCCAGGAAAGCTTGTTTTCTCGCGCGCGTTAATTCTTCGTCGGCGGTGCGTTTAACGGCTTTTTAAACGCGCCAGAGCGCTGGGCAGGGGAGAAAAGGGAATGGACGGGGAGCGACGCCCCCGGCTCTACCTGGCGCTGAGAGGGGCGGTTGGTGCAAAACCGACTTCCCTTCTTCCCTCTCGTCCCCTAGCTGGGTAAGATGAGGCTGATCGTGCCCTGCCGAGCCATCACCTGCACCCACCTCCAGTGCTTCGACGCGGCGCTCTATCTGCAAATGAACGAGAAGAAACCCACGTGGACTTGTCCTGTGTGCGATAAGAAAGCCCCGTACGACAACCTGATAATCGACGGGTGAGCCGAGCGGGCTTCCGACACCGACTTTAGCCGGGATAATGTTTTTCTTTTTAAGGCTTATCCTCTTAACGCGGACAAGTTACAGCCTCGAATAGCTTAAAAATCCGATTTCCGTTCCCCGAACCGCTTCGGTGCCGATCTGGAGAGGTTTCTCCCAAAGAAGGAGAAGCCTTTGTCAAAATCCTGGCTTCCTTGCCGGCAGCCTCTGCCCAGGCGGTTAAGGAGGGAACCTGCTCACCCGGGGTTTGAGCGGAGCCCTCCGACGTACCTCGGACAAGCCCGTCACAAAACTAAACTCGCAGGTGATACCGGCGCAGCTTTTTGGAGCCCCTGAGCCCCGTGTCGTTTCTGCCGCCCGTATTTGCGCCCGAGTCCCCGTAGCGTTGGCTCTCCCCAGCTTCTCCTCTCGCCCGGCAGGCTGTTCATGGAAATCCTGAACTCCTGCACCGACTGCGACGAGATACAGTTCGCGGAGGACGGCTCCTGGTGCCCCATGAAGCCGAAGAAGGAGAAGCAGGAGGTGTGCCAGACGCCCGCGTTCAGCGGGATCGAGGGTACGGGAGCTGCGGGCACCGACTCTGGGTGTTTTTGGGTTTTTTTGGACGTCTTGTTTTGCCAAAGCGAAAACGTTGACGTTTACGGGTTTTTACACTTGCAAAGCAACGTTCGGAGCGTTTCGGATCCCGCCTGGGAGCCGGTATCTGGGCTCACGCTGACATACAAGGAGCGTGACAGGTACTTAGCGCGCCGCTGGGGAGCCGGCGCTAGAAAAAGCGGGGGGAAAAAACCGCAGGTTCCTCTTGAAACTGCAGCGTTGATCCCAGGTGGGCTGTGGAGACCTGGGTGTTAGCGTGGGGATGATGCCCCTCTTCTGGGATGGGGGGGGGGGGGGGGGGGTCGTGTGGGGGGAGTTCTGTAGTATTTTCCTCTGTAAAGTAGTAACATCACAGTAAATGTTCATATTAACGCAGTGTTCCTGGACGTCTGTGGGCTGACATTTGTCATTATGACTGCCAAGTGCCAAGAAGCAGTGCCCGGCGCGGCTCTT
>NW_008795256.1:194965-196373 GCF_000699145.1 Aptenodytes forsteri | reverse complement strand
CGAGACACACCCGCCCCCCCGCCCCGCCCCGGCTTTGCTGGGCTTCGGCTTCTTTTCCTTCCTGCTCTCCGCTCGCTTCCTTCCCCGAACGCCGACGCCACCGCAGTAGCCAGATCCGAGCCTGCTCTGTCCCCGGGAAGCGCTGCTGCTGCTGCTGCTGCTGCTTTCCACGCCTGGCCGGGGTGAGGTGACGCACCTCTCTGACCGCGGGACAGGGGAGGAGGGAGGGCTCGTTTTTGCCGCAGGTATGGCAGCGTCAGGGGCTTGGGGGTTGGGTTTTGTTTTTTTTTTGTCGTTGCTGATAAACAAGGGAGGAATTTTGCCCTCCGCCTGCCGTTCCGCTCTTGTTAAGGCCTGTCGGGCCTGTGTTCCGTTTCAGGGTGTTAAGTATCGACCGCCAGCCATCTTCCGTGCTTCGGAGTCCTCCCGTGGCAGCTCTCGGCAGCGACTATCTCTCCAACCTCCCCATTCCTGACTACCATCCTTCCTACCAGGTGCCCTCAGAGCTTCAAGGTAACGACAAAGACCTCCGGCAGCGCTTTTCAAACGCGCACGATTGTACCGGTTTACCGGACCGAGAAGCCGGCTGGAACAGCCGCTGCCCCGGCCTCCTCTCCCACGGAGCCGCGAGGGGCCTTTGGGTCACTCAGGCACGTAGCCTGTCCTGGCCCGGCGGCTGCTGCAGATCAGAGCGAGTATTTTTGGGTTCGCTGGCCCAACGCGGAAGAGGGAAGAAGGAAACTAGAGCACCTCCCTCCCGGGGCACGCCGCCGGGGAGGTTTCTCTAGGGGCTTGCAGGTGAGATCCTGACTGACGGAGTAGGCTGGGAGTCCGGTTGTTAGTCACGGATCACAGGTAGGAACGACGCAGGTTTGGGCCGGTCGGTGCGTCCCGGGGCCACCGGGGGAGCGAGGCTGTGACTTCCTTTCGTGGAAGGCTCTCATCGTTCCCGGGTGCGATACAGGCTGCGCGTCCTAACCCAGCAGAGGGGTTAGACTGGGGGATGAAGGGGTGGAGAGCAGCCCCGCCGAGGAGGACTTGGGGGTACTGGTGGGTGAAAAGCTGGACACGAGCCGGCAACGTGCGCTGGCAGCCCGGAAAGCCAACCATCCCCTGGGCTGCATCCAAAGCAGCGTGGCCAGCAGGGCGAGGGAGGGGATTCTGCCCCTCTGCTCTGCTCTGGTGAGACCCCCCTGGAGCACTGCGTCCAGCTCTGGAGCCCTCAGCATAAGAAACATGAAACATTCCAGGCCAGGTTGCTGTGAGCGACCTGATCTAGTTGAAGATGTCCCTGCCCACGGCAGGGGGGGCTTATGAAAAAGACGGCAGCAAACTTTTCAGCAGGGCCTGTTGCGACAGGACAAGGAATGGCTTTATTAAACTAAAGGGGGGTCGATTTAGACTAGAT
>NW_008795256.1:194247-194807 GCF_000699145.1 Aptenodytes forsteri | reverse complement strand
CTGCCCACGGCAGGGGGGTTGGACTCGACGACCTTTAGAGGTCCCTTCCCACCCAAACCCTTGGATGATTCTAAGGAAGGAGAGGCCCGGGTCCACGACTGGGTAGCAGGTAATAAACCACTCCCAGGAGCCGGCGGGTCTGGGGATCCCCGTGTGCTTTGCAGTTCTTTACGCCTCGGCTGTCCCCAGGGAGGCGGGCGTTCAAAGCCTGGTTTTACGGGCAGGGGGGGCCGCTGCCCAGAGAGATGAGGTGACGGGCTTGAGTCCACCCCGGGTCAGGTCGGCAGCGGAGACCTGAAAACGCTCTCCCGGTCCCGCGCCGCGGTCCACGCGTCCCTCGTGCCGGCTCTGGCGCTGCCCGCTGGAGTTGGTTTGGTCAAGGCCCTCGAGTGGCTTTTTGCCGGGCGGTCGGGAGCGCCGGGGTCTCGCCCGGCCCTTTGCGGTTTGCTGAGCTCGGCTGGAACTCGGTCTCGGTGACGGGCCCCACGGCGGCTTTGGAGAAGTGAAATTCAATTCGCCCCGTGCCGTTTCGTTGCTGGGGCCACGCGATGGGTTACGGG
>NW_008795256.1:193422-194109 GCF_000699145.1 Aptenodytes forsteri | reverse complement strand
GTGGGAAGAGAGCTGGAGGTTGGGGCCGACGGTGTCGCGGTATCTAGTGCTCGGAAGCAGGCTGAACCCATCTGCTTCCCTCCCCGCCTCAGCACGGTTTGGCTCCTCTTCCTGACGGAAGTTTATTTACCGCCGAGAGATTTATTTTTTCCCCTTTTTATTTTTCTAGGTCTGGATTTGTTTTCCTTCCTTCACAGTGAAAGCCAGGTAAGTTGTCTTGTGTTTCGTTCCGGTTTTGTCTCTCTTTTCTCCTTGCCAAACCGGCAGACTGGCAAATGCATCCCTCTTGGCTCAGCCAGCCTTCCTCCTCCTCCTCCTCCTTCTCCCTCTTCCTCTGCGAGAACCCTTGTAGGATGGCAGTGGGGGTGCCGGCGGGCATCGCCCGACACCGCAGGGAGGTTCTTAGCCTGCCCGGCAGCTGCGGGAGTCCGGGGCTCTTGCCCCTCTGCCCAGCACCTCTCCTCTCCCGCGGTACCTGCTGTCCTTGTAGGATGGCAGTGGGGGTGCCGGCGGGCATCGCCCGACACCGCAGGGAGGTTCTTAGCCTGCCCGGCAGCTGCGGGAGTCCGGGGCTCTTGCCCCTCTGCCCAGCACCTCTCCTCTCCCGCGGTACCTGCTGTCTCGAGTCCGCCTGGCTGAGGCGGGTTCGGAATCACCGGGGGGCGGGGGGGGGGCCAGCGGTGGAAG
>NW_008795256.1:191442-191739 GCF_000699145.1 Aptenodytes forsteri | reverse complement strand
GAGCGGCCCGGGAGGGAGGTGGCGCCGGTGCCCTGAC
Source organism: Aptenodytes forsteri (assembly GCF_000699145.1). Taxonomy (NCBI): domain Eukaryota; kingdom Metazoa; phylum Chordata; class Aves; order Sphenisciformes; family Spheniscidae; genus Aptenodytes; species Aptenodytes forsteri. Next base: position 191,702 of record NW_008795256.1, on the reverse strand, counting down.
TGTGCCGGTGCCTCCTGCCTTGTCCCTCCAGTGCCGGCGCTGCCTGGGGCGTGCTCGCCGTGTACTTTTTTTTTTAAAAAAAATAGATTTGTTTCCCTCCTCTTAGATATTCCCAGCGCGGACCTGTACAGAGACGAACAGATGATCTATATTTTCAGTTGCAGCTTTTGTACATATAAAACTCCAAAGACCTCCCCGTTTCTGTCTCGACGTGGGCACTAAGTGAAGGTCGCGTCGTCGCCGGGGACGACGCATAGATC
>NW_008795256.1:190062-190539 GCF_000699145.1 Aptenodytes forsteri | reverse complement strand
CTGGCCTCGGCCAGCTGATGGGTGCTGATCCCGCCGCGTCCCCTCCGGGCCACCCTGCCATCCTCGCCCTCCCCAGGGCAGGCAGGGTCTGTGCTGCCCCGTCCCGCTCCCCTCCCCTTCGAGACCCCCCCCATCCCACTCCGACACGGACTCCGGTCCCCGCGGGGGGAGTGTGTGTGTGTGTAACTTTATTCCCGTCCCCGGGGGCGGCCCGCGGGGGGAGTGTGTGTGTGTGTAACTTTATTCCCGTCCCCGGGGGCGGCGCGAGGCCGCTCTAGGGCCGGGCTCGGCCCTGCCTCCCGAGGCACGCCAGCCAGAGCCGAAGGGCGAACTTGGTGCCGGTGCTGACCCGTTCCGCGTCCCCCCCTTCGGCGGGCGCCGCGCTGAGGAAGGTCGTGGTCGGGAGCTGGGCGGTGCTGGAGGAGCCATCGCTCAGCTCCGTGACGCTGAGGGGAGGGAAGGCGATTAGGGAAAGAG
>NW_008795256.1:186194-186842 GCF_000699145.1 Aptenodytes forsteri | reverse complement strand
CGTGATCATCTCCTCGATCTCCTGCAGCTGCGCGTCCTCGGCACCGGTGGCCTGCATGGACGCCAAGATGGCTTCCACCCGCTGCGACTTCTCCAGCAGCCGCCTGGGGGGGTGACAGACAAGAAAATGGTGGCCTCAGCCCCCCACCCCCCCCGCCCAAAGCCACCAGCCCTTCCTCGCGATGCCGGAGCCCCAGCGCTCACTTGTTCTCCTTGGTCTCGTACTGACGCCGTTCGATCAGGTTGGCCACGCTCTGGGAAGAGGAAGGAGAAAGGGGGCAGGGTGAGACGGGGACGTCGCTGCCGCCACCCCCCGGTGGCACCATCCCGGAGAGTCCCCGGGGCGGAGGAGGCGGCTGTTACACCCAGCCACGTCGCTGCCAGGGCCGGGGGCTGCGCGGGGACGGCCCAACAGCCGCCCTCGCTCATGGGTGGTGGAGGAGAACCACGCGTGGTGGTGGAGGAGGAGGAGGAGAACAACCACGTGTGGTGGTGGTAGAGGAAGAGGAGAACCACGCGTGGTGGTGGAGGAAGAGGAGAACCACGTGTGGTGGTGATGGTAGAGAACAACCATGCGTGGCGGTGGAGAACCACATGTGGTGATGGAGAACCACTGCGTGTGGTGGTGGTGGTGGTGGAGGAGGAGGAG
>NW_008795256.1:181615-186183 GCF_000699145.1 Aptenodytes forsteri | reverse complement strand
GGAGGAGGAGGAGGAGGAGGAGAAGAACAACCGTGTGTGGTGGTGGTGGAGGAGAAGAACCACCACGCGCGGTGGAGGAGAACAACAACCACCACGCGTGGTGGAGGAGAAGAACAACCACCACGCGCGGTGGAGGAGAAGAACAACCACGCGTGGTGGTGGTGGTGGAGAGCCACGGGGCTCCATCGCCTGGAGCAGGAGCACGCTTGGGGGGGCCTGGATTTACACAGACACCCCCCCGCTGCTTGGGAATATCGACGTGGATGGTGGCCACGCGGGGACCCGACAGGGATCAGGCCGGTGGCAGTGGCTTTCGGGGACAGGCGGACCGAGCAGAGCCGCTGGCGGGTCTCCGGGAGCGCCCAGGGCGGTGGCTGGGACGTACCTTGTAGCACCTGTGGAGCAGCATCCGCGCGGAGGACGGGACGTTCACAGTGTAGAGGTAGAAGGTGCGGGACGGCGCGTGGTCGGGAGTCTTGGGAATCTCCTGCCGGTGGGCGAGAGAAGTGGGGAGGACTTGACCGTCGCGGTGAGCTACGCGGGGCTGGGGACGGAGCCGGGGTTTTGCCGGCGTCCCGCGCGGGGCACAGCGTCCCTCGCTCACGGGAGCGATGCCGGGAAACGCCCGTCGCCCGGACAGTCGTTTATGCGAGGAGCGGGAGAGCGACGTCGGCTCTCGCTCGGGGAATCTCCGAGGCCTCCGCATCCGTCGCTCTCCAGCCCCCAGAGCTCGTCCTCTGTCCGGACGCCCCTCGCCTCACCTTCGCTCCGGCGACAGGGCGGGCACGCTCACCTGCAGGGCCACGAAATTCTCCGACAGCATTTTGTAGAGCATGTCCTTGGCCTCCTTGGCCGGGATCATGGCAAAATCCTCCACTTGCTTCTGCTCCAGGTGCTTCTTGCGCAGGAGCAAGCGGAATATCCGGGCACAGCGGGAACCAAACCTGCGCGGGAGAGGAGAACAAATCAGCGGACGGAAGCGAGAGGGGGCGGAGAAGTCTTCAAATCGCCGTTTCACCTCTCCTCCACGACGGACTCCAGGGTTGCCGTCGCCAGGGACGCCAGGGCCTTGTGAAGATCTGTACAAGATCAAGGTCAAGGGGATAACACCAGCACCCGGGAAACGTTTTGCGCGCTGGAAAACGCCGGGCCGGGCAGTTCACCCAGGAAGGATACTGACGGTGTACATGCCCCCGCCGCTGTCCCCGGATTTACCCACAAACTCGAGCTACAAGAAAAGAAAAAAACAAGAAGTTCGGGACGTCCCAAAGTAACAAAAGCCCCGACCGTAAAAAGTAACACATGGATTTTATGAATGAAAACGCGCGTATCTGTCCTCGGCAGCCTAAGAACATCGCCTGTATTTTTTTAACGCTTTCGGTATCTTTTAAATATCCGTAGGAAACTGGTTTTCCCTCAGCCCGAGACCTCCCCGGCGCGCGGCACAGCCTCGGGGTGCAGGGAGCTCGGCGAGGAGCCGCCATCGGGCGGCACCGAACTTCTTTACCCAACCGAGTCGTAAAAATAACGGCGCGTTTCTCACCGGGTCGTCGGCTAACAGGGTGAGATACTGGTCCAAAACTTGCTTCACAATGTTGTACCCGGCTGGAAGAGACCTGAATATCTACGGGAGGGAGAACGGGCATGTTGTAAGCGGGGGTAAAACGGAGTAAGCAGCTCGCCTAAATCTGCGGGCGCTTCACAGACTTTTCCTGCCCGATCCAAAGCCGGTGCCGGAGCCGTGCGAGCGGAGGAGGGCCTCGGCTACCCCCCCCCGATTTCTCAGGGGCAGGAACCGACCTCGTTGGAAGAGAGCGGCTGGGTGTACGGGGCGCTGGAGGACGTGGTGACTTCGCTCATCCGCAGCATCGTCCGCACTATTTCGCTGCTGGTCTGGATCCGCGGGGGAAGGAAACGGCCCTTCGTTAGGGAGAACCTCTGTCCTGAGCTCCTCCCGCGGCAGGAACCGAACGCGGGCCGCCCCTGCCTGCCCCGGAGCAGGGTTTAAAACCTCCCCGCCGTGACCGCAACCATCAAGCTCCCCCCGTGAGGTGGAGAGCGACTGCAGGAGGGTTCCGAGCACTTCCACGAACCTGATCCATGCGGTTGGCCACGGCACTGACGATCCCCTGGTCTCGAAAATGCTGGTGGAACCGGTCGATGTTGACTTGCCAGTAAATGCCATCGTCGGGTGGAGGCTGTGGGGGAACAGTGAGAGAGGAGCCACAAAACAGAGGGAGAGGAGCCAAAAAACTTAGGGAGAGGAGCCACAAAACCTGGGGGAGAGGAGCCACAAAACAGAGGGAGAGGAGCCAAAAAACTTAGGGAGAGGAGCCACAAAACCTGGGGGAGAGGAGCCACAAAACCGAGGGAGAGGAGCCAAAAAACTTAGGGAGAGGAGCCACAAAACTAAGGGAGAGGAGCCACAAAAACCTGGGGGAGAGGAGCCACAAAACCTGGGGGAGAGGAGCCACAAAAACCTGGGGGAGAGGAGCCACAAAACCGAGGGAGAGGAGCCACAAAAACCTGAGGGAGAGGAGCCACAAAACAGAGGGAGAGGAGCCACAAAATGGAGGGAGAGGAGCCACAAAACCGCTCGTTTGGTTTCCTCAGGAGAACGCGTTTGGGAAGACGCTGGGTCCCTCGAGCCCGTAAGCTCAGAGGGGGAGGAAGGAGCTCGGCTCTTGGCAGGACGGGGGCAGCGCTGCGTCCCCAGCAAAGACGCGGGAGCGGGGCAGCGTCCCGTCCAACAGGCAGCTGCCCCTGCCCTTCCCGCCCGCCACAGGCCCGGCTCCGATTTACAGCCCCGCAGAGCCGAGGGCGACATCGCTTCAGCGTCCCCACTTACCTCCGAGCTTTCTCCATCTTGCTTCTGCTTTTTAGCCTTGCGTTCGCCGTTCTCTTCCTCGTCGCACGATCGCCTCCGCTTCCCTTTCCCTGTCGGACAAAGACGACGGCGTTCGCTTTTAAAAACCGTTGCGGGGGAGCGCGGGGCCGAGCGCTCCCCCGACACCCGGTAGCAGCCGGGGTCACCCCCGAGGAGCTTCTCACCTACGAGGTTCAGCCTGGGCACGACGTACATGTCCTTCTCGTTGATCACCAGCGTGGGCGCAGGGGGAGGCGGCACCTCGGGGCTCTCGGGGGTTTCGGGGACCAGGGGGCACCTCTGCACGAAGTGCGTGTCCGCCAGGCGCACAAACGTGTTGGAGACGTCGGCGTAATCCATGGTCTTCCCGTCTAGGCCAGAGGACAGAGAGGGCGGCGTCAAGCTCCGCCAGCCCCCGGCTCGTTCCCGCGGCTCCAGAGGACGAGGCGACGCTGCGGTCCTCAAAGAACCGCCACGAACAGGCTGCTCGGAGGCCGTTTTGGGGGCAGGGGGGGTGTGGGGGGTGGCATTTACGACCCCTCCGGCAGCGAGGCCACTTTGGGTGGCTCCTTCTCCGAGTTCACGGCCAGCTTCCCCCTGCAACGCGGCCCACAGAGCCTCCGGTACCACATTCACCGAGCGAAACCGGCCTCCGGCGGCCGCTGCACCTCCTTCCCCTCCCAGATCCCTTTTGTTTTGTTTTGTTTTTTTTAAGGAGAGGCGCTTCCCACCTTCCATCGTTTCAGTCAGCCTGTCCGCCACCTTCCTCACCACCGCGCTCATCGTCATTTTGCCGTTGAGGAGCAGCTCCTCCACGATGAGCTCGCCCGTGTCGTTGTAGAGGGTCTTGGCGGTGTAGATGTAACGCGGGTAGCGGAGGATCCTCAGGACCCGCTTGCACTGGGCCTCGTACTCCACGAAACCTCGCTTCTGCAGCTGGTACGTCACCAGGTTGTGCTGGATGAGGACGCAGAGGGCTTTCTTAACCTGCCCGAGGCAGAGCGGGGCTCGGTTACGGGACGGAGAAGCCCCCGCTGCGCTCGCCCCCCCCCACCGCCGCCACCGCCGGAGCATTTCCTCCACGCACAGCCACCGTTTCCCACCGCCCCGCTGCGACCTTCCCCGGTGCCGAGCTGCCGGCGTTTCTGGCACCGTCTTGCCCCCCCCCGGGGCGCGTCACCCCCCTCGCTCTGGGCTCTATTCCCTGCCTTTGCTCCCTGCGGAGACGTCAGAGTTACGCTCTCCTCCTTCCCAGACGACTCCTTAAGTGAGGTGACGAACCTTCTCTCCCGCTCAAGAAAACCCACCCGATGTTTTTCTTACGGGCGTCAAAGCGCTCGTTTGTCCTCCCCAAGGTTTTCCCACCAGTCCCCAGGCTTCCCCTCCGGGGGCGGCGGCGGCGGCGGCGACTGACAGCTCGGGCCGATATCGGAGCGGCCCGGGCCGCGTTATCGAACGCCTCCGATCGCACCCGGGCTACAGCCGCCGCGGGTGGCTTTGGGACGCACCTGATCCAGCAACAGCCCCGTGTCACTGACGATCATCCGCAGCGGCTGGCTGCCCGTCCTGATAAGGTAAGTCCCTATCTTCTCCACGATCTCCCCGAAGTGTTCTTGCAGCAGGAGGGAACACAGCTTTATTTCTGCCTGGGTCATCTCGACGGCAGATTAAACACGCCCGGCGGTGCTGGGGAAGAGCGCCG
>NW_008795256.1:180740-181421 GCF_000699145.1 Aptenodytes forsteri | reverse complement strand
GGGGGGGGGGGTTGTGGGGGGGGGGGGGGGGTGTCCCCCCAAGGGGCGGCCCTGCTCAGGGGCGTCGGGGTCCCTTGCGTGTCCCCCCCTCGCCCAAGGTGGGACGGCCCCCCACGGAGGGCTGGGGTCCTGTCAGAGGGGTCGGGGTCCCTGTGTGTCCCCCCCCGGGGGACCACAGCCCCGTCAGAGGGGGCCTGGGTCCATGGCGGGGGGTGGGGGTGTGTGTGTGTCCCCCACCCAAGGGGCGGCCCTGCTCAGGGGGGTCAGAGTCCCTTGCATCTCCCCCCCCCAAGGTGGGATGGCCCCCCACGGAGGGCTGGGGTCCTGTCAGAGAGGTCGGGGTCCCCGTGTCCCCCCCCAGGGGACCGCAGCCCCGTCAGAGGGGGCCTGGGTCCATGGCGGGGGCTGTGTGTGTGTGTGTCCCCAAGGGGCGGCCCTGCTCAGGGGGGTCGGGGTCCCTTGCATCCCCCCCCGCCAAGGTGGGATGGCCCCCCACGGAGGGCTGGAGTCCTGTCAGAGGGGTCGGGGTCCCCGTGTCCCCCCCCCGGGGGGACCACAGCCCCGTCAGAGGGGGCCTGGGTCCGTGGCGGGGGGGGGGTGTCCCCCCAAGGGGCGGCCCTGCTCAGGGGCGTCGGGGTCCCTTGCGTGTCCCCCCCTCGCCCAAGGTGGGACGGCCCCCCA
>NW_008795256.1:177452-179053 GCF_000699145.1 Aptenodytes forsteri | reverse complement strand
GGGACGGGACGACTGGGGGAACGCAGACAGGGCCGGCGTGTGGGGCAGCAGGAGGAGGAGGCGAAGCGGGCGGCCGCCTTCGTCCGCCTGCCCGCGTCCTGCCCCGGCTGAGCGGCGTGGGACAGGGGGGAGACGTCTGGGCAGCCGTTCCCCACGGCCTGCGTCTACCTCCCAAGCCCGATTCACGAGCTGTCCTTGCTCTGCCCCAGGTCGGGGACCGTATCTCCTGTCGCCTGCAGGCGCCCCGGGGTCTGCAGGCAGGGAGTTACCACCTGCGTCAACCCAAAAAGTTCATTTCTGAGCCGTGGGTTGTGGGTTTCCTCTGCTCCTTTACCGTCCGGGGGTGTTGGAGCCCTCCCTGCCCTCCTCCGTCCCCGAGACAGGAGCGAGGCCACGCGCAGACCCCTCGGGTGCCGAGACCCCCTTCCCTGATTTCTGTAAAATCCAGGCAGATGGAGCGACGGCAGCAAGAGGGGGGCACGAAGGCTCCGAAAGCGCTTGCGCCCGGCCCCGGCACGGCCTCCAGCAGGGGCTTCTGCAGGCACGGGCAGCCCCCCCGAGGCTTATCCTTGTCCAACGGGATGGAAGTCGGATATCTGCATCCAAATCCATCCCAACTCCTCTTCTCTGGAGCTGGTAGCTTCACCTTCGGGTGCTTCTCTTCCCTCCTGTCTTCCAAATTTTGCTCCGCTCTCTTTTCGCGCCGCTTCCGTCTGGGGCTGACTTCGGCACTTTGCCCTCCGGTGTTTCAAAATCTACTTTGTTAAAAGAATTACTGTCCAAAACCTGCTCAAACCCCGTCCGTCCCCAAGACTCGGGCTTTCCTGGTGCCTCAGTAATCTTTCTTTCTTTGTCCTGGGAGTAAAACTCCGGGCCCGCTCCACGAAACGCCTTCACACCGAACCTCCGCTGGTTTTTCCTTCGCTGGGATCCAGCGCGCCGCCAGCGGTTTCCTTCGCTTCTAAATCGGGAGCCCGGGTGGACCGAGGTCCCTTCTGCTTTGCGTGGGCATTAAAGAGGTCGCCGCATCCTCTGCCTGGAGGGTGCCTTGCCCGGCTCTCCCGGCGTGTCTTGCTCCAGTTTCTATTTCAAGAGCACCCAGAAACCCAGCTCGGGGTTGAGGCCTCGGTGGAGGCTGTTGTTTTGCCTCTCCCGCTGGGCTCCGCTCTCGTTCCCCTCCGGAGACGGCTGGATTTCGGTAGGGACAAGCGTCGCAGAGCTTTTGGTGGGTCTAGAAATGCAGGTTGTTACAGTCGGGGGTATTAAAACGTCTATTTGGAGCTCGCGCCTGCCACGGTAATGAACATTTTTGCTCTTTTGAGATCTCCGGCCGTCTTCTGGCCTGGCCCTGGGGTGGGGATGGGGACGGGCAGGTTCCCGGTGACCTGCTGGGGACGCCGCTTGCCGTCGGTCGTCCCCAAACCTGTTCCTTCACATCATCCCTTTTGAAGGAAGATGTAGCCAGAGCTTCTCTACACCCTTCCCCGTCCAGTCGGCTCGACTGGGAGAGGCTTTCACGACCTTTACTCGGCGCTTTGAGGAGTGTGGCCTGAACCGGCCGCCGCGTTGGGTGGGTGCTGTCCCCGTGACCGGGGGACAAG
>NW_008795256.1:172296-177191 GCF_000699145.1 Aptenodytes forsteri | reverse complement strand
TTGTGTTGTGGTGGGGCGACCTCGGCGCTCTTGCTGCTTCCCTTTGGTCGGCCCTCGGAGGGTTCCCCTCGTCCCTCCAGGCTGCGTAGCCGTCGCCCTGCCTTGCAGGAGGAGCGCTGGCTGTGAGCGCTGGGTCAGCTGGGGGCGCGGGCTTCGTTTGGGCTCCCTGCCTCAGTTTACCTCCAGCAGAGCAATTGCTGGCTCCGTGGGGGAGGATCTGCAAAACCGAAAGTGATAAGCTGGGAGAAGCTGGACCCGTTTGCCGGGACCGGGACACGGTCCCGCGCCGCTGACCTCTTTTTTTCGCTCACCCCAGGCAAGTAACTTCTCTCCCTGTCTTTGCAAAAACAAAACAAATGCTGAGTGCGCTGGTTTGTTGTTTTGGGTTTTTTTTTTTTCCTAACTGCTCTCACCAGGATAACGGCAACCTAAACTAAAACCCCGGCTGCAGACGGTTTGTCTGTCCGGGAGGTTGTTCTTTGTGCCGACCCCCTCTGAGCGGGAGGATCTGCTGCTCCTCGAGCAAGATTTAGAGGCGCGGGGCTGCCGCCTCCTTTCAAAGCGAGGACGCAGCCGCCGCCGCGGCGTTCGCTGCCGGGACCTGGCGAGGGCTCCCGGCACATCGGTTTGAGATGGGGCGGTCGTCCTCGGTGAAGCTGCTGCGTCTTCTCGCTTTGGCAGCAAGCTGGAACCTCCCGGGGAGCGGGCAGAGGCGGCGCGGGCTTCGCTCCCTGCCTGCACGCCCTGATGCGTGGGCGCCCTGAGCAGGGACGGCACCTCGACAGGTCGCCTCCGGCCCTTTTGGGGTGGTCGGGGGCTGCCTCCGTGTCGGCAGGAGCCCGTAGTCTTAATGGGAGGCTGGGTCCTCGACGGGGCTCGCGCTGGGTTGATTGCTGCCCGGGCAGCTGGATTGCAGCGCTGGTTTGATGCCGAGAAGCCGGCTGATGTTTAAGGATGTCCCCCGCCGGCTATTTCAATTTGCTGCACGCGGCGGGCGCTTGGTCCTGACGGGGGGGGGGCCGCAGCCCTGCGGATCTGTTTTTATTTTAAAGCGCAGGAGGAAAAAGCCGAGAGAGAGAGAGAACGTGCGGCTGGATGAGAGGCAAAGCTAAGCAGGGATTTCGGCTCTCCCGGTGACACAGCTCCCGCAGTGCCGACTGCCGCCGTGTGTGCTTGTTTCGGCCCCGTGCCGCCCTCCCCAGGGGCGGTGGGAGGAGGCTGGAGCGATCCTTGTGCTCGTCCCTGCCACGGCCGGCCGGTTTCACCCGCGCTAGGCTCCTGTCCCCGCCGAAATGGCCTGACCCCCCCTTCCCCTTCGCCGGTGAGAAGCCGGGCGGTCTCAGCTGGGAGCGAGCCAGGAGAGGAGCTGTTCCCGCTTCCCGTTTCCTTACCCTCGAAGAGCTCTGGATGAAGGCCGAGGATGACGGGCCTTCCTTTAACCCGCTGCCACGCGCGGTTAAAAGCTGCCGCCCAGGTGTCCGGCGTTTTCGGCGACGGAGTTTCCCTCGCGCTCGGCGCGGTGCGGCTCAGAGAAACGCTTCGAATCAGCCGGTGAACCGCGCGGCGATGCGGAAATGGGAGTCGAGGTTGGGGTACGATCGTCCCCGTCCGTAACACCGGCGACAGCGACGTGCGTCTGCGTCTCCCCGGGGGCCCTGCCCTTGCGGCGGTGGGGGCGGGGGGGGAAGGAGCAGCAGCGAGCTCTGAGGTCCGGCCTCGGGGCAGAGGAGGTGGCGCGTGGCTCGGTACGGGAGCGAGCAGGGAAGGGGGATGCTGGTCCAGGGCGTTCCGTGTCGCCTGCTGTCCGTCGTGACAACTGCTTCGTCTCCTCTTGGCAAAATGGGTTTTATTTAAAAAACAAACACACACACACCTTTTTTTGCATAAAATTAGCTGTCTTGGGTCATTTCAGCTCTGGACCTTCTTTCTGAGAGGGACTAGGGAAGGGACTAGAGACGAGGTGGTGGGAAACGATGGGTTACGGAGCAGTCCTTCTCCTAGACCTCCCTGTGCTGAAGCATCTCCTGAGCTGGAGACTGCACCTGCGCTGTTGGCTTTAGGAGTCACAATCCCCCGCGAATTCATCGAGTGACTTTTTAAAGACGCTTTATGCTTCTGGCTTCCCGACGCCCTCCGGCCGCGGCCGACGCGTAGCGTGAGGAGAGCCCTCGGGCGGTAAAAATACACGTCGAGGTGACGAGAGTGGGGACCTGGGGAGGAGCTGTTGGGCTCCAAGGGTGAGAGACACGGTCCCGGCTCGTGTGCCGGCGCGATGGGAGAGCCCAACGGCAGATCTCGGGAGCTTACGAGTGCCCCAGCGTCCTGCCAGGGGAAAGAGATGCCGTGGAGGTTGTTTTGCCGCTGCTTCTTCACGTGAGGACGTCGGAGCCGTCTTTCCCTAACCGCGGGTTAAGGTGTGCGAGGCCCGGCCTTTCTGCGAGCTGCAGCTTGATCGTGTGGCTCTAAAGCGCTGAATTAGGGTCGGTTCTCTGGGTCTCTCTCTCTTTTTACCCACGTCAGATATAAACCCTCTGGTTTATTTAACGCAGGGAGCGGCTGCCCCTCGGGCGAAGCCGCTTTGGACAGGGCAGAGTGATGCTGCCCATTACTTAAAGAGGAGTAAATATCGTTGCGGCTGCGGGGGTTACAGGAGGGATGTTTAATTCGGCAAAGCCAAGCCCGGGGTGGTGGAGCTGAGTTATCCTGCCCGTAGCTGCCTGGTGAAGAGAGGGGAAGGCAGTTAAGTTACGTCCAGGGTTAGGGCTGTGGGACGGGCTTGCGGCCGTCGAGGGGAGGACAAGCGACCCAAGCAGAAGCGTGCACGGCTGCTGGATGGAGCAAGAGCCGGGGAAAACTTCTCAGCTTGCCTCATTCTCTCTCCTTCCTCGGAGTCCGTGCCTTGCTGATCAGGGAGCTTGCTTTGACGTCTCCTCTCCAAGTTGCCGGCGCCTGGCGTAGCCAGGAGAACACGAGAAGGGGACGGTTTGAGCCCTACCTCGCGGGTGAGGGTGACGAACTCAACACCGTTGCCTGCGGGCCCTCGGCCGCGGTGGCTGGGAGCAGCTCGGGTTTGGTGCCTCAGCTGGAAAGACGCTGACGGTGCTGAAAGTGCCGGGACGGAGGGCTGAGCCGGCAGGACGGGCCGGACGGCGGAAGGGAGGTGCCGTGCCACGACGGCCTCACCGGTGTGGCACAGGGCGCTTGGCGTTTCGGGCGCCGTAGCGTCCCCTGAGCGGGACGCGGCGCTGGGGGCCGGGGGGGGAGTTGGTGGTTCCTGGCTTGCTGTGCGTCCAGGTGGGGCGACGGACAGGGCAAAGGCACGAGCGGTGCCTCTGCCAGAAGCCTGGCCGCGCGTTTGCCGGCTCAGCCCGAGCACCCAGACGGCGCCGTAGATGGGCCAAAGCAACCCGCGCGCCGCTTCTCCTGGCGCTCTGTAGCCTTTACGTTCGGTTTTCTGCAGGGAGCTCAAAGCTTAGTACCGGTTTTGCTGCCGCACGCCTTTGCTCGCTTCTCAGCTGGAATCGCCTTTGCGTCTTTCCCTCTGTTTTGGGGGTGAAGGGGTGCTTGGGGACCGCCCGGGTGTACGGACCCGCAAACCAGCGGCTGAAAAACCTTCTAGTCCGTCCTTTCCTCCCCCCCCCCGGTGTAGGATCAAGTCTAGCGACGTCGCCCCTGGCAGACGCCCTTAGGCCAGCCGTGTACGTGCCACCCGCTTCTGGCCGCTTTCCTCTAGCGCGTCTCTTGTGAGCAGGGCTCCCGTCGGGCAGAGCCGCGGGCAGCGAGGGCTCCTGGTGGGATTTTCTTTTATTTTCCTTCTGGGAAACGCAGACCACCAGGCTGAAGGGGAGTTGGAGCGATAGGATGCTGTCGTTCGTCGTTCCTCCCTCTCTTTGCGCTTGTGGCTGGATCCCGCTTGGGGGAATGAGGTCCCCGTGCCGACCGAAAACGGTCGGGGTGGGGGTTCTCGGGACGCGGCGCGCCCGCCGAGCTCTTTCTGCGCGGGCAGGAGGCTCCGGCAGATCCCGGGGGGCTGCCCGATGCGTCCCTAAACCTCTCGCAGAAAGCGGGGAGGTGAGGCGAAGGGCTCGTGCCGCTCCGTGCCTGCGATGGCTCCGCAGCATCCCACCCACCTCCCGTCGTCTGTTCTGGTTTCCCTTCTCCCTCCCCCCTGTTGCTATTTATCCCGAACGCCGTTTTTATCTCTCTTCGTGCTCTGACTGTACGTTCGAGCTTCTGGGCAAGATGCTGGTAATTTCCATACGGCTTAGGACATAAAAAGAAACGTCCGAAAGCTTCCAGAAACGCACCAGACCCGCAGCCCCGGGAAGCGCAGCAGCGTCCCCGATGGCACGGCCTGCTGCTGAGTTTAGGGAAAAAAAATAAAATAAAATTAAAAAAAAAAACCCTTTCTAACCTGGTCGTTTTGACAGGGAAAATGCTGGAAATGAGTTAAGTGAAGGATTTTTAGGCAGCGCAGAACATCCTCCTGGTTTGGTATCGCTCTGAAGCCTGGCGGTATGGCACGAAATGAGGCGGTATGGCACGAAATGAGGCGGTATGGCACGAAATGAGGCGGTATGGCACGAAATGAGGCGGTATAGCACGAAATGAGCTCTCTGGCCCCAGCGTTTTAGTGCCTAGCTTTTGATTCGGTACCTATTCATTACCTTTAAGAAATGCCAGGCATTCACTGCTCCTCGTTTCTAATTTGCAGTTCAGACCCGACGTCTCTGAAGAGGGGACGCCTGTGAGTACTCCGCGTTTCGCAGAGCCTTTCCCAGCGGCTCCCTTGGGGTTTTTTTTTTTCCTCCCCCCCCTGCCCCGTATTGCAGTTTCTCTTCGGAAGTGGTGTTCCGTGCTGTCCCCTCCCGGCCGCGCAGCCGGACTCGCTCCGC
>NW_008795256.1:169278-172032 GCF_000699145.1 Aptenodytes forsteri | reverse complement strand
TCTGCACCCCGCTTGGGGGAATGAGGTCCCCGTGCCGACCGAAAACGGTCGGGGTGGGGGTTCTCGGGACGCGGCGCGCCCGCCGAGCTCTTTCTGCGCGGGCAGGAGGCTCCGGCAGATCCCGGGGGGCTGCCCGATGCGTCCCTAAACCTCTCGCAGAAAGCGGGGAGGTGAGGCGAAGGGCTCGTGCCGCTCCGTGCCTGCGATGGCTCCGCAGCATCCCACCCACCTCCCGTCGTCTGTTCTGGTTTCCCTTCTCCCTCCCCCCTGTTGCTATTTATCCCGAACGCCGTTTTTATCTCTCTTCGTGCTCTGACTGTACGTTCGAGCTTCTGGGCAAGATGCTGGTAATTTCCATACGGCTTAGGACATAAAAAGAAACGTCCGAAAGCTTCCAGAAACGCACCAGACCCGCAGCCCCGGGAAGCGCAGCAGCGTCCCCGATGGCACGGCCTGCTGCTGAGTTTAGGGAAAAAAAATAAAATAAAATTAAAAAAAAAAACCCTTTCTAACCTGGTCGTTTTGACAGGGAAAATGCTGGAAATGAGTTAAGTGAAGGATTTTTAGGCAGCGCAGAACATCCTCCTGGTTTGGTATCGCTCTGAAGCCTGGCGGTATGGCACGAAATGAGGCGGTATGGCACGAAATGAGGCGGTATGGCACGAAATGGCCTGGCGATATGGCACGAAATGAGGCGGTATGGCACGAAATGAGGCGGTATGGCACGAAATGAGGCGGTATGGCACGAAATGAGGCGGTATAGCACGAAATGAGCTCTCTGGCCCCAGCGTTTTAGTGCCTAGCTTTTGATTCGGTACCTATTCATTACCTTTAAGAAATGCCAGGCATTCACTGCTCCTCGTTTCTAATTTGCAGTTCAGACCCGACGTCTCTGAAGAGGGGACGCCTGTGAGTACTCCGCGTTTCGCAGAGCCTTTCCCAGCGGCTCCCTTGGGGTTTTTTTTTTTCCTCCCCCCCCTGCCCCGTATTGCAGTTTCTCTTCGGAAGTGGTGTTCCGTGCTGTCCCCTCCCGGCCGCGCAGCCGGACTCGCTCTCCCTGGCGGCGTTTAGCCCCGCAATTTGCTCCCGCGCGGAGCCGAGCACCGCACGTTCCTCTTCCAAACGCACGCGTCCGTTCCCGTTGGCCTCGCAATTCACGGATGCAAAGCCAAAAGCCCCAGACAGGTTTGTTTGTTTTTTTTTTTTTAAATTTTTTTTTTTTTTTCCTTTCTAAGAGCTCATGACCCATCAGTTCCCATTGTACTCAAGGCTGGAGCTCTTTTGAAAATATACCGCATGTTCGGCTGCCTAAACGGGCCCTTGTGGAAACCCGTGCTCGGCCTCTCCCCTCGCAGGCTGGGGCGTCACGAACGTTTTGGGAGCGAAGCTGCTGTGGGCACCCCCCCTCCCCTGCCGCCGCCGCCGCCCTCTTCTCCGTCTCTGAAGCCGCTCCAGCTGGCAGGCGAGGTGCCCCCGCGTAAGCACAGCGCCTGGTAAATATTGCCAGCTAATGCTTTGCTTCGGGGGGGAAAAGCAAAATGAGATTAATTGAGGTGTCTCGAGGGCTTGTGTGCCATTTTCAGGGAATTCTCTGAAACGCAGATTCGGTGGGGAAAATGACAGGGAGCTGCGCGGTGGCAGGGGCCGGGAGGACGGAGCTTGCGTTTCATGGAAGAAAAAAAAAAAAAAAAAGGAAAAATAAAATAAAGACATGGGTGAATTTGGAGCTGCTTCCGCAAGGGCGTCGTGTTACGGGGCTGGGAGACGTCGTCTTACCTGCGGCCCAGCTCCGGTAACGCTGCGCCGGGAATTCGACCGCTCCTCGAGCTCGGCGGGGCGTCGGGGAGTTCCAGGGAGGCGCTGGGCTGCGTGGAGCAGCTGGCGTGCCGCTTGGCTCGGGCGCCTCGTCTTTTTCTTTCCTCTTCCTTGTCTCGCCGCAGGTCTCGGTGGCAGGATTTGATGCCGAGGGCTCGAGGCTGTGGTTGGCGGGAGGCTGGCGGGGTTTTTATCTGTGGTCTGGGAAGGGTGAGGAAAGAAAGCGGAGGCTCTCCGTCAGGAGTTTTATTTTTTTTTTTTTTTTTTTTTTTTGGACAGAGACCCCACAAATCACGGGTTGGAAAAAGCGCTGCCCGGAGCGTGGGTTTCGGGAGCGCTCGCTCTCCTGCCGCCCTGCAGCGGGACGGGCTGGGGAGGGAGGATCCGGGGGTGCTTTCTGGATCTGGCAACGTTTTGCCCTAAACTGAGGCAGATCCACAGCTCTGGGACAAAATGAGGGCTCTCGCAACGAAAACGGGGAAAACTTTTCCCCTCTAAAAGGAATCTTTTTCCGACCGACCCTAAAGGCTCCAGCTGCCCCCGCGGTTCCCTGCGAGCAGCTCTCCCGCTCCCCGGTGCCGAACCCGGGACCGCCGCGTGGTCGTGCAGCTGGACGTGCCCTTCTCCCAGGTGAAGGCTGGCCAGGGCGCTCTCCTCCTGGGGAGCAGCCCTTTTCCTTTCTTCTGGTGGGTGAATAGCTGGCGGACGGGGGTTGCCGTGCCGAGGTAGCCGTGAGGACGGAGCCCTTCTTCCCTCCCCCTGCCGGTGCAAGGCCTGGCTGATATTCCCTGTGTCCGTGTTTGCCGCCGGGCAGGGGCGTCCCTGCTCGGTAACGCCGTGGAGGGCGAGGAAGCGCCGGGGAGATCTGAATTCTTCTCCTTTGGCTGGTTTTCGGGAGGGCTGGAGGTGGGGAGGCCGGATAGTGGCTTTTCCCCACCC
>NW_008795256.1:164983-169168 GCF_000699145.1 Aptenodytes forsteri | reverse complement strand
GTTCAGGGGACGGCTGCGAGGTGGACCCAGAGGTGCCTCTTTCTCCGTGCCCCGCGCTCTGGCTGTGCACGCCTGCCTGTCCACCCAGCCTGGCTGCTTCTTATCCTCCCCTTGCAGCAGATCCTGTTTTGATGGCCCTGGCAGCATATTCCAGAGCAGGGAAGCCTCTGGATTATCCGGTTCCCTCTCTCCCGTCCTTAAAAGCTTTGCAGTCGCAGAGCAAGCCCATCCGCCTCCGTCCTGCTTTACCGGTGGCCAGCACCTTGCTGCTGGTCCGGCAGCGCCTCGGCTGGCAGGGCGGGCTCGGAGGGAGCCGGCAGTGGGAAGGGTGCACGTTTGAGCCTTTTGGATT
Source organism: Aptenodytes forsteri (assembly GCF_000699145.1). Classification (NCBI taxonomy): domain Eukaryota; kingdom Metazoa; phylum Chordata; class Aves; order Sphenisciformes; family Spheniscidae; genus Aptenodytes; species Aptenodytes forsteri. The sequence continues at coordinate 168,816 of NW_008795256.1, read as the reverse complement.
GGGATTTCGTGGCCTTGGGAGGCCACGCTAAGGAGTAAAAAAATATTTATGCTCTAAGTCTGATGATGGTGGAGCATCTCTGCAAGTTCCCCGTGAGAGCCGTCTTCCCCGTGGCGCGAGCGGCAGCAAATCCAGCTCCCCGTCGGAGCTGCGTTACCGGCAGCTCGTCGGCTTTCTGACGCCGGTTTCGTTGCCGTGCTTTCCGCCAGCGGGGCGGGGAACTGGCCTTGTCCCGGTGCTTCGCGCCAGGCTTGTAAATGGCTCTTTTCTTCAACGTCGTTATCCGGACGGGCTTGAGGCTGTGGGTGCGTTGGGTTTCTTAACTTATTTTTCCTCGGTCCGCCGCTAACCTTGCGTGATCTCGATAAGGGTGTTTTTCTGTTCCGCAGCTGTCAATTGAGGTTAATAATATCTGCTGTAACCACCGGGCTTTGGCCATCCTCCTAATGAAACCGAGAGGCTGGCCTTCCAGAGTGCCTTCGCGGGGAGGTGGAGCTCAGGAATCCACCTGAGACTCCTGGCCTGTAACCTTTCGAGCTCTGTCTTTTTCCCGAAACCTCAAGCTAAGTGCTCGGTGGCTAAAACCAGTTTCCTCTCTCTTTACAGGAGTACACTTGCCCGAGGTGTGAATCTGGCTTTATCGAAGAAGTCACAGATGATTCCAGGTGACGTACACGTCGGTGCACCGCGTGTTTTACCACCCGCTTACGTTTCTTCTGGGTTTATAAGATGCCTGGTGTAAAGCCTCTAAAAACCGTGGGCAACGCGGATAAAATAAGGAACGCGAAGGAAAAGCTTATCTATTAGCGCGAATTTTGGACTTAATACCGGATGAGACTGAAAATACAAGTGGCCGTCGGTCCCGTGCTAGAGCCACGTGGAGGGGTTTGGGGAAGACTTCCAAGAAGATGGGAGTTGTGAATTAAGGCTGTACAAGGTCCCGTGAACAAAAGCGCTTACGGGTTTTTGGCGCCCGTTTCTTTGGTCCGTTAGAGCAAAAAGCATTATTTTTTTTAAGGAATCAAGCTAGAATCTCAGTGACTCACGGTACCTTTCTTTTTTGTTTTTTTTCCCTCTGTTGGCCTCAGCTCAGCCTCCTGACCGCTTCTCCAAGCTCACGGCTCGGGCCAAGAGAGAAAGAAATACCTTTTCTCTCTAGGATTTGGTCGTTGGTCGCCCAGCAGAACACGCTGCTGGCGAATGAGGGATCCAAAATGATGCCTGTTCAGTGCTTACCGTGTTCGCTCTTGAGTAACGGCTGAGGAAACCGCTTTATTTGGGTTGGGGGTAGGCAAGGCGAAAGGGCACCAGCGGTTACGTGAACCTTCGCTATCTGAGACTTGCCAGAGGAGGAATCTGGGGCCGGGTGTTGCTGAGGAGAGGGCTTAATGTCACGCTGCGTCCCCTTCTTGAACAGAAGTGTATACCCGTCGCTTAAGGCGAGATGGGAGGGGCCCTGCGGGGCACTTCGCACGCGGTCCCGTTTGCAGAATGACGATGCTCCATCTCGAATGCCTCCTCCTAGGAGGCTCTTCCAGAGTCCAGAGAGTTAGAAACCGGGTTTCTTCCACGGTCAGGTTGTGCGTGGTGTGCTGGCACGCAAAGAAGCCCTTTAATTTTAACAGTCCTTTTCTGTCCCTAGGAATTATTCCGCCGCGTTCACGCAGGCAGGCTGTGTTTGCTCATCCCTTTCTCCTCTCAGACCACACGGGGCTTGACCCCAGAAGGGGAGCTGGTTTCTGGAAGGGAGACCTGCTCTCACTCGCCTGTTTCTCTCCAGTTTCCTAGATGGCAGCGGCATAGACGACAGCCCCTCCACACAGTTCGCAGAGGTGAGTTTTGCTGTCGTGCTTTTGGTTTGGTTTGGGTTTTGTGTTTTTTTTTTTTTTAAAAAACTAGCCGTGAAGAGGTTTTCAGCCTCGGCTCCGGGTGCGGTACACAAAGGCGTCTTGTAAAAAGGACAGCTGATCTTCACAGGCGTTTTCAGGAACTTGGCAAATTTCGAGGAGGCCGCTGAGGCTGCCAGGGGTTTGCTCGCTGGGCAGGGCGGGAAGAGCAGCGTGCTAGAAAGACGCCCTGGCCCCTGGTGCTGGCAGATGCTGGGACGTGTGTCGGTGATGCTCAGCCAGCCGGGGAGGGTGTTGCCTGACCGCCCTTTCCTCCCCGCTCATTGCTGCTCCGACTTTTACCAACTGAAAGTTGGCAGCTGTCTAAAAAGTCCAAACTTGGAACAAAATCCCTGTCTTGTAATTCAGTCGCGTGGACCTCGGAGCAAGGGGCCGTTGGGCAGCGAGGGCTGGCAGCGTCTTTTCTTACCCCGTTACCTAAAGTCTCAAACAGCCGGGCACGTGCCGACAGCCGGAGCCGAGCTCCGCGGATACGCACCCTGAGTTCGTGCTGTGCCCTCGCCTGACTCGCCCTGGGCTCGTGGCTGCGGCGGCAGCTCCTCTTCCAGACCCTGGGGAAGGGAGGGCGGCTTTAGGCTCCGGTCGCAGGCTCTGTTCCTCGGGGCTCTGTCTCCCCTCAGGAGTTCGGCCGAGCTGTGTAAAAGAGATGGAAATAAAATTTCTGTGCGCCTCCTCTGCCAGCAGACCTTGCTCAGAGATCAGGTTATTCGTTTGCTCCGTTACTGAGGAGTTTTAACTGTTCCTCGGTCCTGCCAGGTGAGCCCCCCGATGCCTTGAGTCGCAGCTCGTCGGCCAGGGGTTATCCCTGGGTAGATTTGGGGGTCTGTGTTGTGGCTGAGCCCTCCTTGGCGTGCTGCAGCAAAGCCACTCGGTTCAGTGCCAGAAACGGGGTCACCAAATAGCTGAAATTCCTCTACAGCGTTGCGTTTCGGATCTGGATCCCTCCTGTTTGCTTCCACGTTCCCCGTGTACGGCTGGTTTGCCTCTCCTCCCCTCGCCTTCAGCCGGATCCATTTGTCTCCCGAACAAAACCGTTGCCGTTACGTTGCTCCTCCCCAGCGCCGTATCCCAGAAGTGCCCGTGTTTCAGCGAGATGAAGCGATCTCGTCTTATAGCCCACGCGTCGGTTTACAAAGAGCTTCGGGATGCCTCTGCGTGAAAGGCGCTGTGTAAATTTAAATGGCTTTTAGGATGAATAATAAATGAAAGCCCTCTCTCAGCAGTGTGGCTGCAGGCGGGCAGAGCTGTATCTTGATCATCACCAGCAGGAGAACAAGCGAAGCCCTTTGTCTGCGGGGTATTAATTCAGAGAACAGGTCATAAACTTGACTTCTCCCTTTCCTCCAGTAGCGGATCGAACCAGGCAATGCAAGAGACTTTTAAAGTGAGCTAATTTGGTGTGAAATGGAAATTAAGCCGCCCTGATCGTGTCGTAACGCGTGACGAGGGTCTAGTACGAGTAAGAAGGGAACAGCCCGCCTGTTACGCTCTGCGGCGTTTAATTCCCGCAGTAAAACGGAGGACGCCGCTCCTTTGAATGTCGCTTCTGCGGCGCGGAGCCTGGCCCCGGGCGTGTTGAGGGTGAGCGGCGGCGGCAGCAGCAGCAGCAGCTTGCTCCCACCTGGCACACGGAGGGTTTATTGTCTGACAGGCCTTGTTCTGTTGCGTCCTAGGAAATTTTTTTTTTTTTTTTTTTTCTTACCGTAAACCTTCAGTGCCCGCCTCAGCCGTTACTTTAATCCGCGGGCGATCTGAGTCGCGGAAGGAATAAAACCAAATGGGTTTTTGCAGGTGAGGGTGGCCGAGGGGGCTCTCGGCTCCGAGCTGTGGCTCGGGATGGGGATGCCTTGCTGCGGGTTCCTGGGTGTTTTCGTGCACCCCCCTCCCCGGGTTTCTCCGCAGGCTGGCGGGCCCCGGCGCTGTGAC
>NW_008795256.1:162028-164723 GCF_000699145.1 Aptenodytes forsteri | reverse complement strand
TTTTTTTTTTTTTTTTTTTTTTTTTTCGGGGAGCCTCGCCAGGAGCTCCGCAGAGATCCGTTGGTGACCCCCAGCAGCTCTTGATCTGTGTCCTTGGACAGGCTCAGGGCTGGCAGTTTGACTTGGCCGAGGAGGAGGTGGGTTTCCGCACCGCCGGCAGCGGGTAGAGCTGCCACAGAGCCAGGAGGTGGCTTAATTGTGCGGGTGGACCCCACGAAACAGCGTGACACGTTTCATTATCGGCCATTTCGTGCTGCTCTGTTCTGCCGCGTCGGGTACGCTGAACCGGAGGACGCAGCCAGAGACGCGAACCCTCCTCCTGGGGAGGGGGGGGGGGACGATGACGACGACCGTGCTTCGGGTTTTTGTGGCCACGTCCGTTTGCCGCCCGTGGCTGTCAGGACCCAGAGCGCTCGCTGAGCCCGCGGATGTGGGGCCTGGGTGTCCAGCGTGCTCCCTCCCCAAATCCCAGCCCTGGGAGAGAGGGAGGCCAACCCTCGCAGTGCCCTGGGGTGGCTTAACGGAATAGAAGTTGTTGGGATCTGTACGTAGCAGGAGAGCGCTGACGTGCTGGCCTTCTCGGGGGTGGTGCGTCTGATTAGTTTGGGCTATAATTAAGCGTTTTTGCCAGACTTTTTTTCTGGGAGCCGTGGTAACCCCGTGAATTTGCTCGATTGCTTCTGTCGAGGTGGACTTCCCTGCCTCCGTGTCGGCAGCGGGGCCGCCGGGATTAGTGACGGAGCTGTGCGTGGTTTGTCTCTCCCCTTTTCTCCCCCCAGCTTTGGGACCATTTGGACCACACAATGTTCTTTCCTGACTTCAGACCCTTTCTGAGTAGCAGCTCACTGGATCAAGACAGCAGGGACAACGAGAGGGGCCACCAAGCCCACGCCGACCTCTGGGGACCAAGCCGACCCCCGCGATTGCCCATGACGCGGAGGTACAGATCCCGGGGCAGCTCGCGCCCCGACAGGTCTCCTGCTATCGAAGGGTAAGTGCCCGAATGACCCCCCTGGAAGTGTCTCGTCAGTGGAAAAAATGTGGGATCTTGGGGAGAAACCCGGCGAAACGGGGTCCCGGCACTTACGGTAGGTGACCCTCGGACCCAGAAAACGCAGGTTTTCACATGAGATGCTCTGCTGTCTCCCCCTTTTCCCCCCCCCCCCCCCGGCACGAGTCGAAGCCGCGTGGTGGGAGAGGTGGGTTTTGCCTGTAACGGTGCCAACCCTCGCCGCAGGGAAGCGAGTCAGCGCTTGGGAAACTCAGTCATGTCCTCTCCCGGCCCTCCCACGCTCCGATGAGTTAGCATCCCTCGTTCCTTGGTGCTCTGTCTCGGGGCTCGCCCTCCTGCGGAGGGATTTACCGAGGCGTGAGTCTTGCAACGACGTGGCTGCGATCGATCGGAGCAGTATTTCGTGTTTCGCTGCCCGTTCTTGCTAAGCTGTTGCCGCTGCCGTGTGTGTGTTTGCTCAACTTGTTCTTTTTCTTTTTTTTTTTTTCTTTTTTTTCTCTTTCGATTACTCCCTCTTTAGAATAATACAGCAGATCTTTGCAGGGTTTTTTGCAAACTCAGCGATTCCTGGCTCACAACACCCTTTTTCCTGGTGAGTAGCGAGCACGGTTTAGACCCTGGCTTTGATCACGGCTGTCCGCACCAGTAAACAGCAGTGGTCTGGTGCCCGGGAGCTCCGTCCCCGCAGTGTGGCTCCTCTGGGAGGATCGTGCAAACCTCGGGGCTGGTTTGGGGCGAGCGAAACGGCTTCCTTGACTCTCTGCTCCCGTCTGCAGGAGTGGGATGCTGCACTCGAATCCTGGGGACTACGCGTGGGGACAGAGCGGCCTCGATGCCATCGTCACCCAGGTGAGACCCTCCTGTGTGCCTGGGTGGAGAAAGTCCCAAGCTGGCTGGCCCGGGCTTTGATCTGCGCCTGTAAGTTTTTGTGCTCCTCTCTGGTCGGCCCTACTGCTAGAGACGAGCCCTGGGTTTCGGACGAGGACTGGGAACCGACCGTCGGTGCCCGGCTTGGTGCCTGCTTGTGCCCTGCGTCTTCAGGGGGGGTCTAGGAGCAGGGATCGGACCTTATCCCTGTGGAAATACAGTGTCTTAGCTCGCCTCTCTGTCAACTCACGCGTGGCGCGAGGCTTGCAGGTGCCTTGCGGCGGGCTCAGCAGAGGCCAAAGATTAAAATCTCCAGCGTCAGCCCCGGATCTCTCACCAAATTCAGCAATTTGCAGCCGTGAGCCCTTTCCCCCCCCCCCCCCGTGGTTCGTGGAGGGATGAGCCGAGTCCGCTCCCGTTCCCTGGAAGCATCGTCTGGCTCCATTGAGGATCGGGGGTGTCCAGCCTCCGTCCACAAACAGTCTCGTCCAGGCTGTTGGCGTCACTGGGATGGGAAGAGCAGACGGATGCTGTACCGAGAGCTAATTTGGCTGCTGTTGTCGTGCTGACGCCTCCCAAAAGCGCCTGGCAGAGCCATCTGCTGCCATTCATAAGTAGCCCCTGGCTTCCCAGGCTGCGTCACACGCCCGTCTCGCCCGCCTTACTCACCGCTTCCTAAAACGAGCCTGCAGCCCACGTGGCCGCCCGGAGACGGCACCTTCCTCCTCCCACCCCGCGCCCGGCAGAGCGGAGCGAGCCCCGGCAGGCGCGGTGCGGCGGGGCTTGGGGGCGCGGGGCGGGAGCGGGTGGGTGCGC
>NW_008795256.1:159004-161646 GCF_000699145.1 Aptenodytes forsteri | reverse complement strand
CAGCCATTCTCCGCCCTGACGCCCTCCCCCCCCCCCCCCGTGGTTCGTGGAGGGATGAGCCGAGTCCGCTCCCGTTCCCTGGAAGCATCGTCTGGCTCCATTGAGGATCGGGGGTGTCCAGCCTCCGTCCACAAACAGTCTCGTCCAGGCTGTTGGCGTCACTGGGATGGGAAGAGCAGACGGATGCTGTACCGAGAGCTAATTTGGCTGCTGTTGTCGTGCTGACGCCTCCCAAAAGCGCCTGGCAGAGCCATCTGCTGCCATTCATAAGTAGCCCCTGGCTTCCCAGGCTGCGTCACACGCCCGTCTCGCCCGCCTTACTCACCGCTTCCTAAAACGAGCCTGCAGCCCACGTGGCCGCCCGGAGACGGCACCTTCCTCCTCCCACCCCGCGCCCGGCAGAGCGGAGCGAGCCCCGGCAGGCGCGGTGCGGCGGGCTTTGGTGTCGCGGTTCAGATTCGGGCTGGATAGGCGGCTCCGCTCGGCTCTCCGCTGCGTCCGGAGCGGCAGCCCTGCCCACCCCGGGGCTCCGTGTCACCCCAGGCGTCTTAACGTGGCCTTCAAAGTTAAATGAGTTAAATCATCCTGCAAATGATTCTCGGCGCTCTCCCTGACCGTGCTTGAACCCATTTGAGCCGATCGCCGGGCGAATCTAGGTCTTAACAGTCTAAAATTCCTATGAGTCGTGAAACTGTAACGCTGGGAAAGAGGTGCTGTCCGCACCGCCGCTGCGGCTCGAGCCCAGCCTGCGTTCGACGTCGGAGACCCCACGCAGGAGACGCAGGCCCACAGGAGCGCAGGCTTTGGTACGGCCGCCCCTCGGTTTGGTGGCGGTACTCGACTGAAGAGGCTTCTCTTTACGGCCCTGGGAGGTCTCCTCTTTCCTCCTAACACCCTGGTCAAGTCCTGGGAGAGGCGGAAGGCGCTCGGTCTCCCTTGTTTCTGCGGTACGAGGTTCTCCCTCTTCTCAAAACGCCTCTACCGACTCCCTTTCGGTTCAAAATCCTCCAGGGGTAGCTTAGCACCCTCTCCCGTGTCCGTGGCAATGTCTCCCCTTCCCACCCGAGCCCTTCAGTTGATGCAAGAGGAAAAAGTCTGGAGGGCAACGATGTTGTTAGAAGTGGGATTGTCGAGATCGGAGGCGTGAAAGTAAGGTCTGAGCACCGAGAACGTTGCCGCGGAGGAGGGAACGGTCACCTGCGCGCTGAGTATCTGAGCTAGGATGAAACGGCCCCAGCTCGCTCCTAGGGCTGGGCAGCGGGAACGTTTCTGGCCTTGGCCGCGGTCTGTCCGGGAAGGCGGCGATGTCTGTCGCTTCAGGGGCTTTAGGAGCAGGCCAGAGGCCTCCCCTGGGGACAGCCCGTGCCGGGCGGCTCCTGCCCGGCTGTCTGGTTTTGGGACCTAGGGCTCTCCGTGCTCCGCGTTTGTGCGACGATGCTCTGCACGGCAAAGCCCTGTCCCTGCTCCTCAGCGCGGCGTGTTTTCTTCTCTTGCAGCTCTTGGGGCAGCTGGAAAACACAGGACCGCCTCCAGCCGACAAAGAGAAGATCTCGTCTCTCCCGACGGTGACAGTAACTCAGGAACAAGTTGGTAGGTGAAATCAGTTGCCGGTGTCCGACGCCACTTGTCTCCCGATGCTTTGACGGACGCACCCTGAGCTCCCCCGCTCCCTCTGCCAAGGATCAGCCTCTTCGCTGCGTCCTTGAGCTTCCCTGGCCGAGGCGGGAGGGAAGGAGGCAGCGCTGCTCCGGCCTCCTGAATTACTGCCTGCACTCGGGCTGGAAACGCTCGTGTCGTCCAGCTCGGGAGATCCTGAGCTTTGCTCCTGCTGCCGTCTCTGGCGTTCGGTTCTCCCGGGAGTCTCGGCTCTCCGCCGATTCAGGCCGTCGGCAAGGCCCTCCCTCCTTCCGCAGCGTTTGCCCAGGCCCCGAGCGCTGCCTTTTTGGCCTACCGACCCCCCCCCGATCGCTTTGCCTCCTTTTCAAATCTTCTGTTTGTGCTGCTGTTGACGGTCTCGTTAGAGCTGGGCTTGGCGCGTTGCTTTCTCCCCTCCCAGGCTGGCTCACAGCGGGGCTGGCAGATGAGGCTCCGAACGTATTCCTGCCGAATGCCGAACCGCTCTGGAAGTGTCATGTAGACCTCGCAGGTTCCCGCGGTGCGGCTGGCAGCAGAGACCCGTGGGTTTCTCCTAACGCTTCTGCTTTTGCAATTAGCTCATCCCGGGGGTTTTTCTCCCGGTGTTTGCAGAAGGCCGTCTCCGAAGCCTGCTCAAGGGCTCCTTTTCCCTCCGAGCTGCTGTTACTGGGAACTGAAATGCTCCGTTAAGACAAATTGTTTGATTAGAAAAGCCGTTTCCGCAACAGATATTTTTGTCGTCTGCTTTTTATATATACCCGTGTCTCCTCTTGTCGGGGAAGCCAAGGAGCGTCTGAATTTCCACGTCGCAATGCCCGGACTCGCCTGTTTGAACTGACAGAGCTCGGGCCGTGCCCTGGCAGTCGGGAGAGGCTGGGGGCTCCGTCTCCCCGCTGCCTGTGGCTCGCGACGTCTGCGTTAGCTTCACGGGCTCGCTAGGGAGGAAGAGGGGTCGGGTTTTCGCCGTCTCTCGCGGTCGACGGCACGCAGGCAGCCCCGCGGGGGGA
>NW_008795256.1:158127-158994 GCF_000699145.1 Aptenodytes forsteri | reverse complement strand
CCCCCCCCCCCCCGCCGGCCTCGCGAAACCGCCCTCGTCCTGGGCGAGGAAGTTTCGGCGGGACTCGGCTCCAGTACCCTTAGTCCGATTTATTGTCTCTGCTGCCAGTCGTCCGCAGAGGACGCGAGGGATTTCTCCGATACCTGGCCGGTGAACACCGCCGTCCCCGGCAGGTTGTCCGCCAACCTACCCCGGCTTGTAAAGACCGGAGCCGGTATTCCCGGAGAGCTAAAGCCACCCTCTGCTTCACCCTCCTCGCTCTGTCTCTCTCTCTTCCAGATACGGGTTTGGAGTGTCCTGTCTGCAAAGAGGACTACACGGTGGCAGAGCAAGTTCGGCAGTTACCCTGCAATCACTTCTTCCACAGCAACTGCATCGTGCCGTGGTTATGGTTTGGTTAGAGCTGGTAAGAGCCCCGCGGGCGGCAGAGCAAGTTCGGCAGTTAACCCGTCATCACTTCTTCCACAACAAAACGTGCCGTGCCCGCCCCCCCGCCGCTCTTCGGGCTCCCGGGAGCTGCCCCGTCTCCGAGCCCGGCCCTGCATGTCTTGACGGGATGAAACCAGCCGGGTAAAGCAGCCGTCCGAGCGGCGTTTCCCTGAAGCCCCCGCGTTTCTCTTGCAGCACGACACGTGTCCGGTGTGCAGGAAGAGCTTAAAGGGGGAAGATTCGACTCGGCAAACGCAAAACCCCGAGGCCTCAGCGAGTAACAGCTTTAGCAGTGAAAGCCAACTACACGACCGATGGACTTTCTGACGCCCGAGGGCTTCCCCGGGGGCTCTGGCCGGAGTATCGTTGCTACAGATGTACATTGTATTATAATTCAAACGACGACAAAAAGGAAAAAAAAAAAAAAAAGAGTAGCAG
>NW_008795256.1:156531-157591 GCF_000699145.1 Aptenodytes forsteri | reverse complement strand
TGGTTTTTCCCCCACCGCCGCCGCCGCCGCCTCTTCTCTTGAATTCAAGTGACGGTGTCTATAAAACGGTGTCCGAGGTTTTCTCGAGGGAGAGGCGGAGGCGAAGACGGAGGCGTCGAAGGGTCCCCGGAGCTCTTACCGAGGCGCTGGCGGAGGAGGAGTTTGCTCGGGACGCGCAGGAGCCCCCACCCCGGTTCCGGGAGCAGGGATGCACCGAGCGGGATTTTCTGTCTTGTCGTGGTGTCCGAGGTTTTCTCGAGGGAGAGGCGGAGGCGAAGACGGAGGCGTCGAAGGGTCCCCGGAGCTCTTACCGAGGCGCTGGCGGAGGAGGAGTTTGCTCGGGACGCGCAGGAGCCCCCACCCCGGTTCCGGGAGCAGGGATGCACCGAGCGGGATTTTCTGTCTTGTCGTGGACTTTTTTTTTTTTTTCTTTTTTTTTTTCCCCCCCCTCTCTCCCCCCTCTCTCTTCGTTTTCCCTTTGATGGGGGGTTTGTTTTTTTCCGGCCCTTCCCCGCCTGCCCGTGTCCCCGGGTCTGCCCCAACCCGTCCCCTGCCCGCAGCGAGTCGTTTAGGATACTCAGCCGGCTTGTCTCACATCGACAACATTAAAGGCATCCTTTAGGAAGACAGACCTAACTCCGCGTAGCCATTTTAACGGCCGGTTCCTCAGCGTCTAACACACGACCTTAACCCCCCCCCTACTCCCCTGACTTCAGGAGAGCCTCTTTTATTTTTTTTTTTTGCGGATTCTCCCTCGTTCGTTTTATTTCTGCTTCCGTAACGTCTCATCCACCTTTGACCTCTTGGTTTTTATCCTCCGAATAACGTCTGTGCTTAACGGCGCCCGCTAAACCGGCAATGGTAAAAACCCCCGGCTCGGCCCGGCGGCGGGCGGGAGGGAGAGGTAGGTCGCGTCTAAACGTGTTGCCGCTTCGTCGCTGTAAACGGTGTACTACGTACACTCGATTTAAACTCGTGTTTCGTTTGCTATTAAGTCAAATAAAGGCCTTTATAAAGAAGACCGGTTGTGGAGAAAGATTGTCGGGGCTGGAAGAGGCGG
>NW_008795256.1:152280-153287 GCF_000699145.1 Aptenodytes forsteri | reverse complement strand
GCTTGGCTTGGGCTGAGCACAGGGCTGCCCTGTGGGGGAGCCCCACGTCCCACCTGGGACGGGTTGGGGGACTCATGGGGCCAGCGGAGCCCCCACCTGAGCTGGGCTGGGGATGAGAACGGGCTGGAGGGTCTATATAAGACTGAAGAGTCTTTGTCCTAGGATGGACTAGAGGGTCTGTACAGGGCTGGAAGGACTACCATGTCTTGGAGGGGCTGGGGGGGGTCCACACAGGTCTGGGGGACCCTCCCGTGGCCCCGTACCTGGAGCGCGAGGCTGGAGAAGTGGAGGTTGCTGGAGAAGCGGAGGAGCAGGCTGGCGTTGTAGGCGTTCTCCTTCTTGTTCTCCAGGACCACGTCCACCACCACCTTCCTCCTGCCCTTGCGCAGGACGTGGGGGCTCTGCCTGCAGCGGCGAAGGCGGTTACAGCCCCGGGGGCTCCCGGGACACGGCTCAGCCCCGGGACGCCGCAGGGACGCCCCGTACCTGGAGCCCACCATGTCCATGGTGGCCCTGAGCACCAGGTCCGTGACGCACTCGTCGTCCTCCCCGCAGTCCTTGAAGAAGGGGATCTGGAAGGAGATCCCGGGTGTGATCCCGGTGCCGGGAGCACCGGAGATGATCCTGGATCCAGCCGCCCCCCCCCGGCTCTCCAGCACCCACCAGTTTTCGGATGGTGGTGGGGGACGTCTCATCCAGCACTGGCCCGGTGGATTCGGCCATGGCCAACCTCACCGTGAAGCTGAGGGGTCGCAGATAGTCCGTGGTGTCCTGGGGAGGGCGGAGGGGTCCCCGTTAGCCCCCAGTGCTGCTGGGGGGGGCGGGGGGGGGGGGGGGGGGGCCGGCCGGGCGCCGGGGCGGGGGCCCTCTTCCTGCCGCGGGCGCCCTGCCCCACCCGGGTTTGGGTTCGGGGGGGTGCGAAGAGAAGGTGTGTGGGGAGAGGGCGGCTGTCCCAGCTGGGGGCCTCCCGCGGAGCCCGAGGTATGCCTCCGCCCTTGGTGCCAGGC
>NW_008795256.1:150365-151403 GCF_000699145.1 Aptenodytes forsteri | reverse complement strand
CGGGGGGGGGGGTGGTCAGTGCTTGGGGCCACCCACGGGGCTGGGGACACCCCGGAGATGCTCTGGGGACACCCCAGGGATGCTCCAGGGGTCCTCCGGGGACAGCATGCTCCAGTGGTACTCTGGGGACATCATAGGGATGCCCTGGGGATGCATCAGGGATGCTCCAGGGACGCCCTGGGATGCTCCAGTGACACTCTGGGGACACCCCAGCGATGCTCCAGGGCTGCTTCAGGGATGGCATATGGCTGCTCTGGTGATATTCAGGGGACACCCCGGGGATGCTCCGGGGACACCCCAGGGGTGCTCCGGGGATACTCCAGGGACGCTCTGGGGAAGCCCAGGGGACACCCCGGGGATGCTCCAGGGATGTTCCGGGGAAGCCCTGGGGATGCTCCCGGGCCACGTCCCCCGGCACTCACCGATCTCCCTGTCCCGCTGGCCCCGGGCTCGGGTCCCGGCGCGGAAGCAGACCCTGGCCCGGAGGCAGACGGCGCCGGTGCCGCTGCGTTGGCAGTTCTTCTGGATGACGTTGATGGACGAGGGCTCCACCGTCAGCGACGTGTTGACCTGGACAATCTGGCGGGAGCTGGCAGCGAGGGGACAGTGTCACCAGGAAGCTCGTGGGGACGGTGACATCCATCCCTGCGCCGTCCCCAGGCTCTCCTCTTATAGCAAGGGGAAACTGAGGCACGGGGGAGTCCAGGAGATGCCCGAGAGCATCCCGCCAGGTATGGCCGAGCCGGGTGGCCCTGCAGAGCGCGGGGGCTGGTGGCACAGAGGGGTCCCCTCCGCGTGTCCCTGTCCCCAGGACTCACCGCAGCAGCAGGCCCCCCCGCAGCAGCACAGCCGCCCCCTGCGCCCCCACGGCCAAGTCCACCAGCCCGTCCCCATCCAGGTCCAGCTGCCCGTCCACGCTGCGTCCGAAATAGCTGAGGGTTGGACCCAGCGCCGCCGCCTCGATGCGCTGGGGAGGCGAGAGCAGGGAGAGCAGTGGCTTCACTGCTGCCTTGTATACGGTTGCGCTCAACCTCAGGG
>NW_008795256.1:147324-148354 GCF_000699145.1 Aptenodytes forsteri | reverse complement strand
GGGCGGCCTCGTCGGTGACGTTGAAGAAGTATTTCTCGTCCGGGTCGCTGGCGATGTACTTGATCTCGCGGATGAAATCCTCGGGGTCCTGCTGCCGGCGGAGGTAGTGCCCCAGGGAGAGGGGAGAGGGGACCCAGCGTCGGCCGGATCCTTCCCCCAACGCAGCATAGACGGGGGGGGGGGGGTCGCCCCCTGGGGGGGGGGTGTCCCCCACCCCGGCACGGCACGGAGGGGGAGCGGGGAAACTGAGGCACGGTGCCTGATCCCGACCGGCGGGCAGGGAGGTGGCCGGGGCGCTCACCGCGATGGCGTAGCGGGTGACGTTGCGCCTCTCGCACTCCGCCAGCGCCTCGGGCAGCTCCTCGCCGTCGTGGGACTCCCCGTCCGTCACCACGATCATCAGCCGGGTGGCATCCGCCCGCCCGCCCCGCTCGGGGCTGAAGGCTTCGGTGCTGCCGGGAAGGACGGGTGGCATGAGGGCCGATCCCGACCCCCCATCCCCATCCCAACCCCGACCTCAACCCCAAACCTGATCCCAACCCTGATCCTGACCCCAGTCCCAATCCTGACCCCAATCCCAACCTCAATCCCAACCCCAACTCCGCTCCCAACCCCAGTCCCGATCCCAATCCCAATCCCAACCCTGATCCCAATCCCGACCCTGATCCCAACCCCGATCCTGATCCCAATCCCGACCCCAATCCCGACCTCGATTCTGGTCCTAATCCCAACCCTGATCCCGACCCCAACCCCACTCCCGACCCCAGTCCCGATCCCAATCCCAACCCTGATCCCAATCCCGACCCCGATCCTGATCCTGATCCCGATCCTGATCCTGATCCTGACCCTGATCCTGATTCTGTTCCCAATCCCAACCCTGATCCTGGTCCTGATCCCGACCCCAATCCCGATCCCGACCCCGATCCCGGTCCCGATCCCCACCCCGATCCCGGTCCCGACCCCGACCCCGATCCCAATCCCGATCCTGACCCCGATCCCGGTCCTGATCCCCACCCCGATCCCGACCCCG
>NW_008795256.1:145120-145782 GCF_000699145.1 Aptenodytes forsteri | reverse complement strand
CCCTCGCCTGGTGGCATCGCCCCGGGGACAACGGCATTGCCCTGGGGACAATGGCATCGCCCCAAGGATGATGGCATCGCCCCGGGGATGATGGCATCGCCCCGGGGACGACAGCATTGCCCTGGGGACAATGGCATCACCCCAGGGGTGGCACCCCCACAGGGACAGCAGCATGGCCCTGGGGACAATGGCATGGTCCTGGGGACAACGGCATCACCCCGGGGTGACGGCATCGCCCCAGGGGTGGCGTTACCCCAAGGGTGGCATCGCCGCAGGGGTGACGACAGCATCGCCCCGGGGACAACGGCATTGCCCCAAGGATGATGGAATCACCCCAGGGATGATGGCATCGTCCTGGGTATGATGGCGTCATCTGGGGGAACCCCATCACCCTGGGGGCGGTGACGTCGTCCTGGACACGGCCCTGGGGACACCGGCACGGCCCTGGGGACACCACCTCACCTGGATCTGTCCGGGCCCGATGAAGAACTTGCTGAGGATGTTGCTGAGGAAGTTCTGCACCTCGTACCAGGGGTAGATGCTGTTGGAGCCGTCCAGGACGATGACGATGTCCATGTAGGTGGAGCAGCCTGCCAAGGGGGACGGCAGCTGGCACCGGCGCGGCGCGGCACGGCATGGCGTGGGCTCCGCGCACCGCAGCC
>NW_008795256.1:142572-143072 GCF_000699145.1 Aptenodytes forsteri | reverse complement strand
GGGGAGAGGTCCTGAGTGCTGGGTGCTGAGCACCCCGTGTGTGGCTCCAAGCACCCCACGTACAGCACCCAGCACCCCACAGAGAGCACCCAGCACCCCAAAGGCAGCAGCCAGCACCCCAAAGGCAGCACCCAGCACCCCACAGAGAGCACCCAGCACCCCAAAGGCAGCAGCCAGCACCCCAAAGGCAGCACCCAGCACCCCACAGAGAGCACCCAGCACCCCAAAGGCAGCAGCCAGCACCCCAAAGGCAGCACCCAGCACCCCACAGAGAGCACCCAGCACCCCAAAGGCAGCAGCCAGCACCCCAAAGGCAGCACCCAGCACCCCACAGACAGCACCCAGCACCCCACATACAGCACCCCAGGAGGCCCCGGGGTGGACAGGACAACCGGGGGAGGGGGTTCCATTTCGGGAGGCCGGGGGTGGTTGTCTTTGCCTCCAAACTTCAGAAGACCGGTAAGGTGCTGCACCCCCCCCCGCCTCCCCCCCGGCCCCCG
>NW_008795256.1:140333-141161 GCF_000699145.1 Aptenodytes forsteri | reverse complement strand
CCCCCCGTCCCCCGTCCCCCGTCCGTCCCACCCCAACACCTGCTCCTCGAGCCGCCCCCGGCAGGGGACACCGAGCCCAGCCCATGGTGGCACCCCAAGACCACCCTCCAGCTACTGAAGGACACAGGGCGAGAGAGGCCACTGCTACGTGGCGGCATCCACGGCCGTCTCCTCCTCCTCGCCGGCGGCAGGACCGAGCCCCCCGGGCTTGCCCAAGAGGCTACGGAGCTGAAGCCAGAAGAAGGGTCTTCTGCCGGGCTCGTGGGGCCACTCCAGGTAGGTCTTGGTGCCCAACATCTTCCGGAGCCGGGCGAAACGCCGGGGCAAACCCCGAGCATCGATGGGTTCCTTCACCACCAAGATGACGTCCTCGCTGCCCAGCCCCACGGCGCGCTGGTGGGCGAAGTAGAGCTCGTAGTTGCACCACTCGCTGTCGACGAAGCTGCGGGAGAGGACGAAGATGACCTTGGCGCTCCTCTCGATGTTCTCCACGATGTTATCGATGATCCAACGGCCCGGCGTGAAGTCCCGCTCGTGGATGCAGAGCCGGTAAGGCGGCGTGGTGCTCTCCAGCCGGTGCAGAAGCTCCCGGCGGACCCAGCCGGCGTCGGCGCGGCTGTAGGAGATGAAGGCGTGGTAGGAGCATTGCCGCGCGGCGCTCGTCTGCCGCCTGCCGTACTTGGCGCGCACCAACCGGTACGTGGCTCGCAGGTACCAACCGGCGTCCAGCTTCCAGCAGAGCACGGAGCACGCCGCCACCGCCACCGCCGTGCTGGCCACCGCCACGGCCACCAGCGCCAGCACGTTGCATTCCAAGGGACGCGGGGC
>NW_008795256.1:137057-138889 GCF_000699145.1 Aptenodytes forsteri | reverse complement strand
ACGCCACGCCGCCACCGCCACCGCCGGCCACCGCCACGGCCACCAGCGCCAGCACGTTGCATTCCAAGGGACGCGGGGCGTAGGCGGCCACGGCCGTATCCAGCAGCGGCTCGGGTGGTAGCCGGCCACGGCCGTATCCAGCAGCGGCTCGGGGTGGTAGCAGGTCCAGTTGTGGGGCCAGTCGGCCAAGGCGGGTCGTCCCCGGCGCCGCGTCTCCTCCAAGAAGAGGTAGAGGTCACAGGTGCAGTGGTAGGGGTTGTTGCCGGCCGCCAGGCTAACGAGCCGCGGCATGTTGATGAAGGAGCCGCGGTTGATGACGCCGAAGGAGTTGCCGTCGATGGCCAGCACCTCCAAACGGGGGCATCTCCACTCGGAGGGGATGAACTTGATCTTGTTGCCACTCAGCCGCAGCTCCCGCAGCCGGGGGCTTCGGGTGAAGTAGTCCATGTCCAAGCGATCGAGCTGGGAGTAGGAGAGGTCCAGGTACTCGAGGGTGGTGGGCAGGCACCCGAAGGTGCCCGCCGTCACCCGGTTGTGGTGCAGGGCCAGCCAACGCAAGGTGGGAGTCCATTGACACGTCTCCTGCAGGCTGCCCAAGCCATTGTGGCTGGCGTCAAGGCGGGCGAGCCGGGGCCACGTCCGCGTCAAGGCGGCCACCATGGCCAGGCTCAGGAGCTGGTTGGTGGCCAAGACGAAGCTCTCCAGCTTGGGCATGACGCCCTGGTAGTGGCAACGTTGGTTGTAGATATAACCATCTTCCAGACGGTTGCCGGAGATGTCCAAGGCCTCCACGTTGCGCATCTCGCCCCAAGCGTCGCAGGGGACGTAGTTGAAGTTGACGTTGATGATGGAGAGGGCGGCCACGCCGCTCAACCAGGTGAAGGTCCAGTCGAAACGCAGGACGTCGGGGTTGCTGATGTCCTGCAGCAAGAGGCGGTTGAGCCGGGGGGCGGCCACCCCCACACCAGAGCTGTTCCGCCACGGCGAGCGGGCGAAGTCGATGGCCACCAGCGCCAAGTCACGGACGCGGGAGCGTTGGACGTTGAGCAGGGCCAAGCGGAGGAGGTTCTCGTTGAACTTGCCCCGGTAGAAGACCAACTTGGTGATCTGCAACTCGGCCAAGCCGGCGAAGGGATCGGCGTCGCCGGTGTAGTAGGTGAACTCGAAGAGATTACGGAAACGCAGGTAGTCGAGGGGTTTGCCCCGCAGGTCCCGCAGCATTACCGGCAGGGCCGCCACGCTCTCATCCAAGGCCATGTCGCACCACAGCTCCGTGGTGTTGAGCCACGAGAAAGCCCTGGCTTCGTACCGCCGCAGGCTGGAGGCCGACTTGATGGCAAACTTCTGCAGCGCCGTGTCCTTCAAGACGGCGAAGTCTCCCCGGGAGATGTCCTGCAGCAGCGGCCCCCCCAGCGACAGCTCCCGCAGCTGCCGCAGCTTGCCGAAGACGCCGTCCAACGCCGCGCTGCGGTAGAGGTTGTTGGACATGTCCAACCAACGGAGGTTGACCAACGGTCGCAACGCTGGCGCCGGGATGCGGCGGAGGGAGTTGTTGAAGAGCCGGAGATGCTCCAAGAGGGTGTTGGAGAGGAAGGCGTCCGGCGCGATGCGGGAGATGGCGGGAGATGTTGTTGTAGCCCAAATCCAAACGCCGCAGCTGGGTCATGCCGGCGAAGTCGGCCGCCGTGATCTCCTGCAGCTTGTTGTAGGAGAGGTCGAGGCCGTGCAGGCCGCCGGGGAGGCCGCGGGGCACCCGCAGCAGGTCCTGCCCCTTGCACAGCCCCGTCCCGTTGTCGGCGTCGATGCGGCACGGCGGCCACGCCATGTCCCCC
>NW_008795256.1:127922-133271 GCF_000699145.1 Aptenodytes forsteri | reverse complement strand
GTGCCGCGGGGGGGTGAGGGGGGGGGGGGAAATAAAATCCGAATTAGTTGTAATGAGTTGAAGGAATAACGGGAATTAGCGGGAAGGGGCAGCTCAAACCCAGCCCCTGCTCCCCCGAGGCAGGATCTGCGCCCTCCTTATAGCCCCCAGCCCCATACACCCCGGGATAAACCCGTGTTTTTATTATTAAAGACCACCCTGCTGTGTAATCGGGGTATTTTGGCCCAAAATCGTAGACTGAAGAGGAGCGTCGGGGGCTCCCGCGTCCTTTAATCACCGCGGAGATGCTTCCGAAAGGGAAAGCAAGACACGGGGGACGGAGGCGAAATGGGCGTAGGGGGACGGACCCCCCTCCCCTGCCCCTGGCCCGGTGACCCCGGGACCAACGCGGAGCCGGGGGAGAGCTCCGTGCTCCGGCAAAACCGTCCGCGGAGCCGGAGCAAACGCCGGGACGGGGTTTCGGCGGCAGGTCGATGGCCGGCGGGTGGTGTGAGGGGTGGGGGGGGGGGGCGGGTTTTTTTGGGCTGGGAAACCCAAAGGGGGGGGGAAGAAGGGTCCCCCCCCGGCCAGGTCTGGGGGAACGGTGGGCATTGGGATGCCGCCTAACCCCGCGAAGACCAGCTCCGAGGAGGCGGGGGGGGGGGAGCCGGCAGCGGGTTCCCGCTCCTGCAAAAACACTCCTAAACCCCTTCACTTTCATTTTTGATAAGAAAATCAGGGACAAAAATCAGGGACAAAAATCAGGGACAAAAATCAGGGACAAAAATCAGGGACAAAAATCAGGGACAAAAATCAGGGACAAAAATCAGGGACAAAAATCAGGGACAAAAATCAGGGACAAAAATCAGGGACAAAAATCAGGGACAAAAATCAGGGACAAAAATCAGGGACAAAAATCAGGGACAAAAATCAGGGACAAAAATCAGGGACAAAAATCAGGGACAAAAATCAGGGACAAAAATCAGGGACAAAAATCAGGGACAAAAATCAGGGACAAAAATCAGGGACAAAAATCAGGGACAAAAATCAGGGACAAAAATCAGGGACAAAAATCAGGGACAAAAATCAGGGACAAAAATCAGGGACAAAAATCAGGGACAAAAATCAGGGACAAAAATCAGGGACAAAAATCAGGGACAAAAATCAGGGACAAAAATCAGGGACAAAAATCAGGGACAAAAATCAGGGACAAAAATCAGGGACAAAAATCAGGGACAAAAATCAGGGACAAAAATCAGGGACAAAAATCAGGGACAAAAATCAGGGACAAAAATCAGGGACAAAAATCAGGGACAAAAATCAGGGACAAAAATCAGGGACAAAAATCAGGGACAAAAATCAGGGACAAAAATCAGGGACAAAAATCAGGGACAAAAATCAGGGACAAAAATCAGGGACAAAAATCAGGGACAAAAATCAGGGACAAAAATCAGGGACAAAAATCAGGGACAAAAATCAGGGACAAAAATCAGGGACAAAAATCAGGGACAAAAATCAGGGACAAAAATCAGGGACAAAAATCAGGGACAAAAATCAGGGACAAAAATCAGGGACAAAAATCAGGGACAAAAATCAGGGACAAAAATCAGGGACAAAAATCAGGGACAAAAATCAGGGACAAAAATCAGGGACAAAAATCAGGGACAAAAATCAGGGACAAAAATCAGGGACAAAAATCAGGGACAAAAATCAGGGACAAAAATCAGGGACAAAAATCAGGGACAAAAATCAGGGACAAAAATCAGGGACAAAAATCAGGGACAAAAATCAGGGACAAAAATCAGGGACAAAAATCAGGGACAAAAATCAGGGACAAAAATCAGGGACAAAAATCAGGGACAAAAATCAGGGACAAAAATCAGGGACAAAAATCAGGGACAAAAATCAGGGACAAAAATCAGGGACAAAAATCAGGGACAAAAATCAGGGACAAAAATCAGGGACAAAAATCAGGGACAAAAATCAGGGACAAAAATCAGGGACAAAAATCAGGGACAAAAATCAGGGACAAAAATCAGGGACAAAAATCAGGGACAAAAATCAGGGACAAAAATCAGGGACAAAAATCAGGGACAAAAATCAGGGACAAAAATCAGGGACAAAAATCAGGGACAAAAATCAGGGACAAAAATCAGGGACAAAAATCAGGGACAAAAATCAGGGACAAAAATCAGGGACAAAAATCAGGGACAAAAATCAGGGACAAAAATCAGGGACAAAAATCAGGGACAAAAATCAGGGACAAAAATCAGGGACAAAAATCAGGGACAAAAATCAGGGACAAAAATCAGGGACAAAAATCAGGGACAAAAATCAGGGACAAAAATCAGGGACAAAAATCAGGGACAAAAATCAGGGACAAAAATCAGGGACAAAAATCAGGGACAAAAATCAGGGACAAAAATCAGGGACAAAAATCAGGGACAAAAATCAGGGACAAAAATCAGGGACAAAAATCAGGGACAAAAATCAGGGACAAAAATCAGGGACAAAAATCAGGGACAAAAATCAGGGACAAAAATCAGGGACAAAAATCAGGGACAAAAATCAGGGACAAAAATCAGGGACAAAAATCAGGGACAAAAATCAGGGACAAAAATCAGGGACAAAAATCAGGGACAAAAATCAGGGACAAAAATCAGGGACAAAAATCAGGGACAAAAATCAGGGACAAAAATCAGGGACAAAAATCAGGGACAAAAATCAGGGACAAAAATCAGGGACAAAAATCAGGGACAAAAATCAGGGACAAAAATCAGGGACAAAAATCAGGGACAAAAATCAGGGACAAAAATCAGGGACAAAAATCAGGGACAAAAATCAGGGACAAAAATCAGGGACAAAAATCAGGGACAAAAATCAGGGACAAAAATCAGGGACAAAAATCAGGGACAAAAATCAGGGACAAAAATCAGGGACAAAAATCAGGGACAAAAATCAGGGACAAAAATCAGGGACAAAAATCAGGGACAAAAATCAGGGACAAAAATCAGGGACAAAAATCAGGGACAAAAATCAGGGACAAAAATCAGGGACAAAAATCAGGGACAAAAATCAGGGACAAAAATCAGGGACAAAAATCAGGGACAAAAATCAGGGACAAAAATCAGGGACAAAAATCAGGGACAAAAATCAGGGACAAAAATCAGGGACAAAAATCAGGGACAAAAATCAGGGACAAAAATCAGGGACAAAAATCAGGGACAAAAATCAGGGACAAAAATCAGGGACAAAAATCAGGGACAAAAATCAGGGACAAAAATCAGGGACAAAAATCAGGGACAAAAATCAGGGACAAAAATCAGGGACAAAAATCAGGGACAAAAATCAGGGACAAAAATCAGGGACAAAAATCAGGGACAAAAATCAGGGACAAAAATCAGGGACAAAAATCAGGGACAAAAATCAGGGACAAAAATCAGGGACAAAAATCAGGGACAAAAATCAGGGACAAAAATCAGGGACAAAAATCAGGGACAAAAATCAGGGACAAAAATCAGGGACAAAAATCAGGGACAAAAATCAGGGACAAAAATCAGGGACAAAAATCAGGGACAAAAATCAGGGACAAAAATCAGGGACAAAAATCAGGGACAAAAATCAGGGACAAAAATCAGGGACAAAAATCAGGGACAAAAATCAGGGACAAAAATCAGGGACAAAAATCAGGGACAAAAATCAGGGACAAAAATCAGGGACAAAAATCAGGGACAAAAATCAGGGACAAAAATCAGGGACAAAAATCAGGGACAAAAATCAGGGACAAAAATCAGGGACAAAAATCAGGGACAAAAATCAGGGACAAAAATCAGGGACAAAAATCAGGGACAAAAATCAGGGACAAAAATCAGGGACAAAAATCAGGGACAAAAATCAGGGACAAAAATCAGGGACAAAAATCAGGGACAAAAATCAGGGACAAAAATCAGGGACAAAAATCAGGGACAAAAATCAGGGACAAAAATCAGGGACAAAAATCAGGGACAAAAATCAGGGACAAAAATCAGGGACAAAAATCAGGGACAAAAATCAGGGACAAAAATCAGGGACAAAAATCAGGGACAAAAATCAGGGACAAAAATCAGGGACAAAAATCAGGGACAAAAATCAGGGACAAAAATCAGGGACAAAAATCAGGGACAAAAATCAGGGACAAAAATCAGGGACAAAAATCAGGGACAAAAATCAGGGACAAAAATCAGGGACAAAAATCAGGGACAAAAATCAGGGACAAAAATCAGGGACAAAAATCAGGGACAAAAATCAGGGACAAAAATCAGGGACAAAAATCAGGGACAAAAATCAGGGACAAAAATCAGGGACAAAAATCAGGGACAAAAATCAGGGACAAAAATCAGGGACAAAAATCAGGGACAAAAATCAGGGACAAAAATCAGGGACAAAAATCACCCAGAGGTGCCGTTTGTCCTACGTGGGTACCGGGAAAGCCGGGAGCACCCCGCCGCGGTGCCGGAGACCTCCCGTACCCATCTCCCGGCCAAAGGGAACCAGTCCCAGCCCCCTTCCCTCAGGCTGGGAGTCCAGAGGCAACCCGTCCCGCCGGGGCCCAGCACCGGCAAAACTCACTTGCCCGCAGCGGCCGAGCTGGAGGCGGCAAAAACCGCCCGGAGAGGGGGAGGAAGAGCTCGAGGAAAAGACGAAAAACGAGCTCGTTTCCCTTCCCGGCTTCTCTCCACGCACCCTCCGTCGGCTCCAAAGCGCGGGCCCCCCCCGTAGGCTCCAAAGCGCGGCAGGGGGACGCCGGAGCGTCTCGTCGTCTCGGTGGAGACGACTGGAGCGAGAGCCGGGGTCCTGCCGGGCGCGCGGCCAAGCCCCGACGCCCCCGGATTGGGACCGAAAAAGGGTTGGGGGCAGGAGGCCCGGCGCAGCCCTTAGGAGCCCGCGGCCGCCCGCGGCCCGGCGCCCCCGCGGCGGGAGGGGAAGGGGGGTGGAAAAGGGGCTGCCGGTGCCTCCCCCCAGCGACGGTAACGGCAAAGACCCTAAATATCGGGGTGGGGGACACACACACACAGGTCCCCCGGGTGTCCCCGTCACTCACTGCCTGGGATACCGGGGAAGGCGCGTCGGGAGTGAGTCCGAGAAGCCCGTCCCAGGACGGGCCAGGCGCCGCGGGCTGCGCGTTCCTCCCTCCGGGGTGACGAAGAGACGGGAAGACGGCAGGGGCTCGGCAGCTGGGCTTTAATGACGACCTCCGCAAACCGGCACAGGACGGCGGGCGGGCGGCCGTTTACACCGCGGTATTTACAGGCGAGCGAGGAGCGGGAGGCGCCGCGCGGCCCTCCGCCGTACCTGCCGGGTTAAAATACCGCTCCGAGGCGTTGAAACGGC
>NW_008795256.1:126201-127269 GCF_000699145.1 Aptenodytes forsteri | reverse complement strand
ACCCCCCTTCCCCGGCAACTCAGCCTTTTCCCCTGCCCCTATCACCCCAGAGCCCACAGAAAAACGGGAGATGCCAAACGGAAAGCGCCGGGCGAGGTCCCGGAGCCGGAGCCGGGCTAACAAGCCTTCGCCACCAGGCAGACGTACCTGGAAGCGGGCGAAGCCCGAGGCTGTTCGCGCACGGAGCCGCTGGAGCTCAGCGAAAACACCAGCGGGTTTTAAGAGCACGCGGGGTCGCTCGCTCCCTCCCTCCGTATCGCCCTCCCGGGGACGGACCGAGGAACATCCCACCTCTGGATACAAATAATCACCAGCTCTGAGCGCGTCCTCCGCTCTGCGGTTGAGTAAAACACTCTTCAGAGCCGGGACAAGCCCGCCGCCCGGCACAAGCGGCGTTATCCGGCGTCACAGAAACCAAGGAAAACGGGCAAATCCAGCGAGGTGGCAGGGCCGGCTCAGAGGGAAAAGCGGGAGGGGGGGGAAACAACCGATGCAGAGAATCGCGGCGTCGAGCTGTCCCCTCCCCGGTTTATCCCACCACGGCAAAAATAAAGAGCCACTAAAAGGGACGTCGGAGAAGGAAGCCGCAGCAGAGGCTCAGTGGGGTGAACCTGCGCCGCTCCGGGCAGAGGGAGGGAGGTGGATGCACAGGTCTCGGCTTCTTCGTGGCAGCGGGGAAGAGCTCGGGCTGCCCGAGTCGCCCTTCTGTTCTCGGCCGCAGAGAAATCCAGGCGGGGAGGGGCCGGGAGCGACCCCCAAGGCTCGGCGCGACCGGCGCGACTCGTTGCAGTCGCTTCTTGCCCCGCCGGGATCGCGGGCAAGGCGCAGGCAAGGAAATATTCTCCCTACGGGGAAACAACCTGCCCCGACCTCGCCTCAAACCCCACGACCAGCCGGCAGAGCGGGACCGGCCGAGACCCCGCGGGACTTACCCCGAGTTCACCTCCGAACGCCCAGCTGGGTACGGCTCGTCTGCGGCCCAAATCCTTTCAACTCACCCTCTCTCTCTCTCTCTGCCTGCGCTCAGATTTCTTAAAAGGAAGATAAAGTGTCAAAACAGGTGTCGGA
>NW_008795256.1:124452-124963 GCF_000699145.1 Aptenodytes forsteri | reverse complement strand
GAGAAGAACCAAATTTAAGTCCGTCGAGTGTCGCCCTTCCTCGCTGGCGACGCAGGGAGCCGGGGCAGCCGGAGCAGGTCCCCCCCGCGGGCTCCGCCGCCGCTCCCTCCCCTCCCATCTCCACGGCCCCTGGGTTAAAGGAGCCAGGCGTGACGCGAACGCGCAGCCGGCCCCGACGGGACCGAGACAGTCAGCTTTAGTCGTGTCCCAGCCCTGGGAGGAAACACCACCCCCCCCAAAAATCTGCAAACGCTGGTTTCGAGGCCGGAGGCGGGCTCTGAGAACAGCTAAGGCTTCAGTTTGAGCCAGGGGTGAAGGATGGTGAGGATGGAGAGGACGGAGGAGGTGAGGCCGCACAGCCCCACAAAGCCCGGGTTGGTTTTGTACAGCCCCAGCTTGTCCAGGGGGATAAAAAGGTCGCAGGCGTTTTTCACCACGTCCAGCAGCAGAGGAGGGTTGTTCCGAAGGACGTTGATCAGAAGCCGGAGCTGGATCTGCAGCCTCAGCCCCA
>NW_008795256.1:114306-122054 GCF_000699145.1 Aptenodytes forsteri | reverse complement strand
GGCTCCGGGGGACCGATGCCCGGGGGGGCTGAGGGCGAGGGACCCGGGGGGAGACCCTTTTCCCGTACTTGGCCCCTTCTGGCCCCGTTTCCCTCCTCTCGCCCCCCCCCCCCCCGGGGGGGCTGCCCTCCCGCCGCCCTCGCCCGGGGCTGGCTCTTCTGCAGCTTGAGCCGGATTCTCCCTTGATCTTACTATTATCCCCCATCGCCCCCTCCCCGGGAATGGGATCATCTCCCCTCTCCCACGCAGTCTGTGCCCCCAGGGCTGGGGCTCTTCTTTGCCCCTTCTCTTCCCCCCCCGGCCCTGGCTCTGGAGCCCAGGTGCCCCACGACCCGTCCCATCGCTGTAGGGTCTGGGATCTTCTTGGGGTGTTCCCCTGTCAGCTCCCCCTTTTCCTTCCAGCCTTGTGTCTGGGATTCTCCTGTCCCTCCTTCCCCGTCAATTCTCCCTCGTCTGGGATTCCTGTTGTAACCCGTTTTCCTTGGTCCGTGCAACTCTTCCCCCTTCTGTCTTCCCCAGCGTGAGCTTTAAGGTGTGGACCTCTCCAAGACCCTCTTCCTTCCCCGGGATTCGCATGGCAGCCTTGCCGGGTGAGGGCCCTGCTTCCCTTTGCTTCCCACCGCCGAGCTTTGAGCGCCCTTTTCCCTGCAGGTCTGTGAATTAGAGGGAAGAAGAGAGTCGGGAGCCTCTCCCGTGGCTGTGTGCTGACGTTCCCTATCCCAGCGGCGTTCAGCCGGTGGTTTGCCCGTGTGACGGGCTAGAAGGGTGACCGAGGAGGCATCCTCGACTGCTGTCGTTAGGTTAAACGTCGGTAATAATAAGCGTTTTGTGCCGTTTGTGGAGGCTTTCCCGGTGTCTGCTGCTGTCTCAACCCTCGTGCTTGGGATCTCCCAGCCCTGCGGAGCGAAGCTCGTATGATTTGGGCGACGTTAAAGGTGAGCGTGGGGAGGAAAGGAGGATCCCTGCTCCGGCCCGATCTGTCTGGGGCTGCTCGTGCCAATAACGAGAAAGCGAGTAAAGTAAAACGGCTGAGCCTGTGGTTTCTCTGGGTCTGCCTCTTCCCTAAGGAGTCTCGTGGTTTCAGAGGTCAAGCTTGAGAAACATTCACGGGGTCTCCTTTTCTTAGAAAGCTCTGTGGCCCCTTAAATGCAAACTTGTGGGTTTTTTCGGGATCAACCATTTCCCGAAACCTAATTTGATGCGGTTTTTTTGCTTTTGTGAATTAGGGAAAGAAGACAAGGTAGGGGTAGGCAAGCATATAGGTGACGACGCAGGCAGGCGTAGGAACTTGAGCTGGGCAGACAGTTCCCTAGCTTGTTGGTTTAAAGCTGAGGAGGTTTCCTACTTGTGCTGTACCTGCAACAGGTAAACGCGTGATAAAGTTAGAGAAAGTGGAGGCTGTTTGGGGTTTTTTTAAATGTTTTTTAGATGTTTTTTATCTTTTTAAGAAGGAGGATTCTTCTCGTGCCGTAGCGCTTTCAGTCCTCTGTACGTAATTCCTTTACTTCAACTCGATGTCGGGACAAAAAAAAAAAAAAAGGCAAAAAGCTCATTTCTTTCGAGGAAGGCAGCAGCGAAGAGGGCTCCGCTGGGCGATCCTTGGCCGTTCCCGGGGGCCGCGGTTTTCCTGGGGTCCCCCTCGGTTCTGTGCTCTGCACGGCTGCACCTCGTCGGTGAAAAACCCCGCGGCTGGGAGGAGAGATCAACTCTGCAGGCTTGCTGGTGCTGGAAGAGGCTGTTGCGGGGGTGTTAAGTACTCCACCACGCTCCGGCGCCGCGGGGCTCCAAGTATTGCATCAGAGGCGCCCGGTCGTGCGAGAGCCCCCGGAGGAAGCTCAGATCTGGGTTTCTTGTACGGTCCTTTTTATTTAAAAAAGGGAAAAAAAAAAAAAAAAAAGAGTTCAGAAGCGAGGAAGAAGGTTAAAGCGCATATTTTACTGGCCCTGTGATGGAAAGAATCTTCCGCCCCGCCCGAAAGGAGACACTTTGCCACTATTTTGAGTTCCCGACTTCTTCCGGCTTACGGCAGCAGGTCCAACGGAGGCGGGCGTGCGCCTCCCAATGGTGAGCGCTTGGCAGTCAGCGCCACCGGCGTGCGGGGGGACCGCTGCTCGTCTGGCTCCGGAGGAGCTCAGCGCCATGTGGAATCACTTACCCTTCTGTATTTAATATGCAAGTCAGATGTGCTATCGTATACACAACGCCGGGATACGGGGTTGCGCTCCAAAGCAATAAACAGATACGACTGGTGGTCAGAGCAGGCTCTGCTTTGTGTCTCCCAGCTTCTCTTCGTCTTTTCTCGGAGTGGCAAATCCAAAGGGTAAGCCTCTGGCAGGAGCCGCCCCGTGTGGGTTAAGCCGTGCTCTGTAAATCTGCGGGTCTCCCCCACGCAGACGGGTGACAAAGGTTTTCTAGAAGATCAGCGTTTCCAGTTCCTGCCCTCAGGAACGCAAGCAAACAGATAAAAAAGGTACCGGCTGATGCCGATAGCAAGAGTTCCGGAGTTTTGAGCTGGGAGGGAGACTTGTTCTGCTTGCAGGCACTTAAAATAGCTTTCTTTACGTGTTGGGTTTCCCGCTAAACGCGACCTCGTGTGCGGTGCAAAGAGTACGTCGCTTCTTCAGCGTCTTTACCTGCGTTCAAACCATCCAGTCGTTCTCTCTGCCCTCTCCCCGGCCCGAGCGCTGCGCTGCGTTTCGTGCTCCGTACGGGATTAAAATCCTTCGGGGTGCAGGAGGTGTCCCTGCCTTCTCGAGGACCGTCCTCTCGCAAGCGCGAGACATAACGGGATTTAGGATGCTTTCTGAAAAGCAAACTTCACTCCTCCCGCCTCCTTCCCCCTCGTCGCTATTTCGTGATTTACTGGGAGGAGGGGGGTGAACGAGCAGGCTGCAAGTCATCGATCCAGAGCAAATTCAGACTAAGATTTCACTTTGGATTCAGCACGCTGCAGTGCCCAGCCGGTGTTCGTCTGCTGAATACGACGTCGTGCGGCGTTGTGGCTGGAGCTGCGCTGGGAAGGAGAGGGTAGACGGGCAGATCTCTGTTCGTAGCGACGCGGTTTGCTCTCCAGCCCTAGAAAAGCGTATTGTTCTGAAGCATTTGTAGAGTTTCAATGAGGTGTTTTACTCCCTCGTCTCCTAAAACCGTCCTGCCTGCGGCAGCTGGGAGCATTGAACCTAGTCTGTGAAGAAAACCTCTTTTGGATGCTTCTCAGCTGTCTGACCTATTGCTCCAGTCGCTAACGAAGCACCCAGCCGGTGTCCGGCCTAGAGGAACCCTTGTCTTGGGCTGAAAACGCAATTCCGTGCCCGTGCACGTGTTGCGTGGCATTTCCTCGTTGACCTGCTCTTGACGCCAGCTTCTCAGACTTCACTAAATTCAACCAAACTAGAATTCCTCTTGAGTTTTCAGAGTAATTCCGTGCGTCGTGGGAATTTGCGTTGCCTGACGTAGCTCGGCTTTCTCTGCAGTTTCTTGTGTGGTCGCTGCTGCGAAGTCGTGCGTGTCCCTGAAGCCGTTATTGAATCGGGCATTGTCTCCCCAAATCCGTTGGGGATTATGCGCATGACTTACACTGTCCCGGGGAAGGGAATCTGCCCGGATGGATGGGAATTCTGTCTGGGTATTGGTGCCCTGGAGAACTGGCAGGGAACCGTGTATTGTTTGTACGGCTTTTTGTTAGTCTTCAGTGGAAAATTGCCCCCGTCTCGCATGTTTCATCAAAAAAAAAAACCCCAACCCAACCCCAAATTAAACTTGAAAACAATCCAAAGCGACTGCTTTATGAACAAATGCCCTGAAAAGCCTGTGGTTGAAAGAGGAGGGAAATGCTTCGCGAGGAACTACTGTGCTAGTGACTCCTCGCCCGGCTTCATCTTACAGAAAGCAATAAAACAAAGTAAAAGGCTCGAGCTCGCTCTCTTCCTGAAAGCCGCCTGGCTGCGGACCTGAAAAGCCACAGCACCGTGTGGGCAACCGAAAAGCTAAGCCGGGGTGGCTCGTGATGGACTCGGCATCTCGCACTCGCGCGCGGCCTCAAATTCACCTCCCTTTTGTGTCTTACCCCGGGAGACTTTGAGAAGAGCAGCCTCGTCTCGCTCGGTGCTCTGCCTCGGTGCTTGCTGCGCTGCGTACGGCTCCTCACGGGAGAGCTTGCGTGGGGGTTTGGGGGTATTTTTCTCGTTTTGCTTGAAAGGAGAACTCGGGGGTGGAGCCCTTTTAACAGCTCTTGCGTTAGCGAGGGGTTGCTGTAATCTGTTTTGCAGATCGCCTTGCTTCAAAGCGATCGCTGAGATTCAGAAGGCTCAGAGAGGGAGCGCTGAGGAAGAGCTGAGGGCAGGCTTTTCCTGCAGCTACCTGTCAAACTCTTCAGCGCAGGAAGAAGCTTGGAGCAAATTCGATGGGAATCGGAGCGTTAGACGCTACGAGGGTCATTTTTCTTGCCCAAACCTTGACAAGGTAAAGGGTGGGTAATCAAAGGAAGTCCTCGCGGCGCTGGGGGTTCAAAAATGAGGAGAGAGACCGGACAGCTGCCTCGTTGCCGCAGCACCTCTAGTTCTTGCATGCCTATTGAAATGAGACGAATTTAATCTCGTGGATTTGGGCCGCAAGCTGATTGCCGCGAGGGCCGTGTGCATTGGTTGGCTGTGCACGGTGTGGACTAGCTGCTGGGTCCTTAAAGCTGGGTAAGTGCTCGAACCCCGTCTAGCAAATTTGGTGCTCCGGAAGAGGTGCCTGCTTAAAAACGACTTCTCCTGAAAAGACTGCAGTTACCGAAGTCAACGAGGGCTAACGTCGTAGGCTCTGGTTTCCTAAGCGGGATGGAAAAAAGCACTTACTGTAACAAAGCTAACCCTGGTCTTAGCCTGTGATTCACCGTCAGGTTACACATCGTCATTGTCCCCCGTGCCGAACGGCACAAACGAGGTTCTCCGAGTAGATGTTTCCATTCTCCTCTGTGCTGTTGTTGCACGCTCTCGATGTGGCAGTCAAATACTCCCACCCAAATTACAGGGAGTTCTGCCAGAGGGCCTCAGCTGGGTAGCTTTACGCCTCAGGTCGCTTCTCGTGTCTCCGTCGTGTCGTTCTGAGCTGGGTACGCGATGTTCAGCATAAAGGCAGGTGGTTTCTGCGGGTCTGACAGTGCACGCGCAGGTCAGCTGCCGTGTTTTTATCTTAAATGTAAGAATGTCAATATTGAGGATCCGGTGAGGCAGGTGGGCAAACCCGCTGAGCCTGTTGACAGCCCTCTTACGGAGGAAAAATGCCTCGCTGCCCTGCTGCTTTGCAGCCTTTTTCCAGTCCTCTTCTGAAAGCTTCTCCCCAAGTCTGCTGGAACGAGAAGAGCTTTTCCGTAGGAAGCTTTGGTTTATCACCCGGCGGTTCTCCTTAGGTTCCTCTCGCTGGGAGAGGCGTGTTTGTGTTGACATCGTGCACCTACAGCTTCCCTTGAAGCCGAGGGTTTTTCATAGGAGACATAACTGAGCTCCCTGGGCAGGGCCCTGCTTGCGTAGGCGGGAATACACCGACATTTATGCTGTTCTGTTTCTGGATGCGGCCGCTCCCGGCGGGTGATACCTGAGGAACCCAGCTTCCCAGGCTCTTGTTTTCTGTGTCTGAACTTGATTCTGTTTCTGTCTCCTCAGTGAACGTCGTGGAGGCCCTTCAGGAGTTCTGGCAGATGAAGCAGTCGCGTGGCGCCGATCTGAAAAACGGAGCTCTCGTGGTGTACGAGATGGTCCCTTCCAACAGCCCCCCCTACGTCTGCTACGTCACCTTGCCGGGAGGGAGCTGCTGGCCGATTCTATGCTGTTCTGTTTCTGGATGCGGCCGCTCCCGGCGGGTGATACCTGAGGAACCCAGCTTCCCAGGCTCTTGTTTTCTGTGTCTGAACTTGATTCTGTTTCTGTCTCCTCAGTGAACGTCGTGGAGGCCCTTCAGGAGTTCTGGCAGATGAAGCAGTCGCGTGGCGCCGATCTGAAAAACGGAGCTCTCGTGGTGTACGAGATGGTCCCTTCCAACAGCCCCCCCTACGTCTGCTACGTCACCTTGCCGGGAGGGAGCTGCTTTGGCAGTTTCCAGGTACGGTCGCTTGGGCGGAGGCTCTCCCTGCGGGGCGGCTCGCTCTCCAGAGCAGCGCCCTGAGAACCTGTCCCCAGCAGAATTAGTGCTCAAATACCTTCCTGCGGTGGGCACAGCCTTAACGTTTTCCTGCTGATCTGAAGCGTGAGAATGACAAGGGTCTGACTGTAACCCTCTTTAACGTCACGCTGGCTGTTAACGTTCCTAATTGCCTATGAAACGCCGCCCCGCTTCAGTGCGGGAAGGTTTGGCTGTAAATTTTACTTTGCTGTACGTGCTGCATTCCCTACACATGACTGACTTGGACCTCAGCAGGGCTGAGGTAAGATACGTGGTATCGGAGAAAGCTGTTAGATTGGTTGGTTTTGATACTTCGTTCTCCTTCCCGGGATTAAGCAGTGGGAGGTATTTACAGGATGCGGCTCGGACAAGCTGGTAGAGTAATATTTCCTTGCGAGGGCTCTGGGTTCGACCCAGAACCTCTTCTCAATATGCCAAAAAGACCCTAGAAATCAAATCGTAACACTGGATCGATAGTTTCTCCCCTCTTTCTGTTCGAAAGGAAGATGTCCAACCCAAATACCTCACCCGAAAGGTTAAGGTCCAAAAATCACAACGGGTCCTGACTGCGTTTCGGATTCCTTTGCTGTAGTGGCTTTAGGCAGTTACTCTCTAGTCTTGGTTTGAAGATCGTATCCAAAAGAAACAGTTCTGGCAGCTACACGGTCTACCCATCCTGAAGAGCAGTCCTGGTGCTTAAGAGTGATTTGGTTATGTTTTCGTTTTAAGCGAATTAATTTTGTTGACGATCTGATCGGCGGCGTTTCCTGATGGAGATACTATGTGCTGAGTTCAGCTGCCTGCCTAATTTTTGTGTTTAGCATGGTTGGGATAGCTGTGGTTTAAAACCAGCTCCTAATGATTTCAGGATGTCTGAGAGCACGACTTTCCAAAACTACACAACACTGCCACCTAATTCCCATTTCGTGTGTCGGGGGGGAGAAGTTTGGAGCATGGGGCCGAAGGGAATCTTGCTCATCTCGCTGTCTTTCTGTCCTGATGGTGTCTGTCTCTCCTCAGTTCTGTCCGACCAAGGCCGAAGCCCGAAGGAGCGCGGCGAAGATTGCGCTCATGAACTCGGTCTTTAATGAGCATCCCTCCCGGAGGATCACAGATGAGTTCATTGAGAAGAGTGTTTCGGAGGCCCTGGCATCTTTCAACGTAAGGCTTTTCCGTGCCCAGACGGCTGCAGTTGATGGGGACGGATTGACGGGGGGGGGGAAAACCTCAAATCACGGGAAGAGAAGTTTTCTTTTACATCTGGAACTCTTTATGGCAGGTTTTTTTCAGCAACTTCTGAGTATTAAAACTTTTAACTATAGCCCTAGTTCTCGTTCTCCTGCTTCCCCTCCCACACCGTCTCACACTCTTCTCGAGTTTGATTGTGCTGCCCTCAGATCAGGCGGGGCAGGATAATAAGACTGAGATGTTGATTCACACGGCCCTTCTGTGACCGGGTTGTCACGTTGGCTAGCTTTCGTTAAACCAAATGTTTTCCAGAAACTTTAGTTTCTAGGGGCGGGAGCTTTGCATTCTTCTTTTACCGCTCTAATTATACCTCATCCTGGAGGGAGTTCTTGCTGTGCAGTCACATGGCAGTACCC
>NW_008795256.1:110393-114089 GCF_000699145.1 Aptenodytes forsteri | reverse complement strand
AGCTGGGCTGTGGCTGTGCTGAGAAGGAACGTCCGCAGAGTGCTGTGGCTAGGAAGCTCAGAGCTCCAGTGTCTGGGGGGGTGGGGGGCGGGGGGGTAGGGGGGGGGGGGGGGAAATCCCGTTTCAAGTGGCGTTGTCAAAAGCAGAGCGGCCCGCGGTGCTCCGTGCGAGCGGTAGCGAACCGTGCGAGTATTCGAGGCTGAATTAGACTGGTAAGCGCGTCTGCCGGCACAAGGCTGAGGTGCGTAAGGCTGCCCTCCTTAATCTGACCTGGAATTACTGAAGTGGAGAGGATGTAGCAGAAGCGGCAGGTACCAGGCGAGCCCCGCTTGGTCGGGAACTGCAGCTCTTGTCTGAAATGTCTCTTGCAGGGCAATCGAGAGGAAGCCGATAATCCCAACACCGGGATCGGTGCTTTCCGCTTCATGCTGGAATCCAACAAGGGAAAATCAATGCTGGAGTTCCAGGTACCGTTCATAATTTAATTACGCGGTTCAAGGGGTGGTTGGTTCGATCTTTCAGCTACATCCGTAGTGCTTTACACTCGAAATAAAAGTGGGGCTTTCCTCTTAGAACGCATCTCGGGATTTGTGGCACTTTCAGGTGCTGGTACAGCAGCAGAAGACTTTGAATTGGGCTTCTCTCTGCAAACGCTCTTCGGTGTTTGCCTGGCGCGGTGCTGTGAAAGGGTTGTGCATTCTTCTGATCCAGTCTTTTCAGTGACGTGGCATTTAGGTAGCCGGTGCTGGAGGTCCAGACGATGCCTCCGGGTACCTTAACTCACGGCATTAAGCGAGCCGTTTCGTTTGGGGGTTTTATCCTCTCCCGGTAAAACGGGAGAGATCTCGCTTCTCTTAGGAAAGCTGGTGAAGATCTTTCATCCAAAGACATTTTGATTGTGAAATTAGGAGTCTTGATTACTGTCGTTACATGCCCTCAAACCACAGCGTTATCTGAGCAGTCTCCGTATCCTACTGAAATATGCTCGATCTGTCTCTCGTTACGACAAAACATCTGCGAAGTGAAAAGTACAAACTGCCGAGGGAAACTGCTATAACACTTATCAGTTCTGGTTAATGGAGCAGAAGGAGTCCGTGCAGAGCAGATGACTGAGAACTGAGATTCTTCTGGGCTTTATTCCAGCCTTTCTGAGGAACCTGCTCCTACGAGCAGAGCAGAGCAGCCAGGTAAACAAGACCGTTCAGGGCACTCTGAATCCTGCGTGTGGCTTGATAGCCTTTGGGCGCCCTCCTCCTTGTCCGTCCCCGCGCCTACAGAGACATTATGACGGTGCTTTGAGGTTCGTGAATCCTTTTAGTTTAAACTCGGGCTTCAAAAGTAGCTCGAAACGATCCTCGTGCAGACGAGTTGACTTGTAAGTGCACCAGCTGGAAGAGGATTTTTAGAAGAGGAGAAACTCGGCGGTAACTCTGCTCCAGACAGCGAAGCAGGGTTTGGATGCGTCTCAAAGCAGGCGCCTTAAGTCTGTAGTGTCGCTGTATTTGGGGTTCTTCGCTGTCGGCAAACTTTTCCCGAAGCTGACTTCTTGCCTGGCTCGTTTCCCTTGAATGGAAATACTCAGTGGGCGGAAGACAGAAGTGTTTATATTAATGGGCCTGTTTACACAGGGTGACTCCGTTAGGTATATTCCTCAGGCTGTGTTTGTGTTCGGGAAGCCTAACTCGTCGCTGGGAGTTCATGAAGCGGAATTTGTGTGGCCTTGAGAGAGAAACGTTCGCTTGGAAAACATTGAGATTGTCACCTGCCCTGGCTGGTGGTTTAGCTTGGAGGCTGCGAGGTGGCAGAGCCTTGCTTGCAGAATCCCGAAATCCCTGGGGCAGAGGGAAGCATCAGCGTCTTTGTCTCCTCTCTAATCCACTCATCTGGTCGGGGGGGTTTTGTCTAGCGGGGTGAGCCCGGCTTTGCCCTTGCATCCTGGCTCCTAGGACGTCGGTGATGCCTTCCGCCTCCCCCGCTTCTGTGGTTTTCTCGTCTTTTTTGATAAATCTTAACTCATTAATGCTGGAAATCCTTTGTGGACTCCGGAGTTGCAAACGTACTCTGTGATCCTTGCAGTTGCGAAGGACTGGGCGCGATGTCTCAAGGTCCTTCTCGGCTTCTTGTTCCCATAGCTAGAAACTAGCTCGACTACTTGTGAGGCTGAATCCTCGTCCCCGCGTTTGCTCGCAGCCTGACTGCCTCTTGCCGTTGCAGGAGCTGATGACCGTCTTCCAGCTGTTGCATTGGAACGGCAGCCTCAAAGCCATGCGGGAGAGGCAGTGCTCACGGCAGGTGAGTCCGGCGTCTCGAGCGGTTGTGCTCTAGGCGCGTTCGGGTCGCAACGACCTTCTCCTTAAGCTCCCTTAGCTGGCAGGGGAGCCAGATGCTACTAAGCGACGTGTGTCCCGTGTAGCGACTTGTCTTTCCTAAGCTCCCCCCGCCTATGTCCGTTACCACCAGGAGGTCCTGGCTCACTACTCCCACCGCGCCCTGGATGATGACATAAGGAACCAGATGGCCATGGACTGGGTGAACAGGGAGCAGAACAGCCCAGGGGCCCTTTCCAGAGAGCTGGCTTCGACGGAGAGAGAGCTGGACGAAGCCCGCCTGGCTGGGAAGGAGCTGCGCTTCCATAAGGAGAAGAAAGACATCCTGATGCTGGCAGCTGGCCAGCTGGGGAGCGTGCACTCCTCCAACTGCTAGTCCCTGGCCTGCACGCCGTTCCACTCCCCCAGGCCTACTAACACCTCCGCGCTGACGGGATCCGTCCCGCGTCACGTAAAGCATGTAACGCCTCTCCCAGAATTGTGGCCCGTTTGCACATTTTAACACATTTTAAAGAAATTTTTTTTTTTTTTTTTTTTTTTTTTTTTTTTTTTTTTTTTTTTTAAAAAAAACAAAAAAAAAAGCGCTCCTGTACAGATTTTTAAACCTTTTAATACTTGCTTCTAGACCTACTCCTCAGCCTCCTTTCCGCTAGAGAGTTCCTTCTGTCACTTTCTTTTTTTTTAAAGACGGCGTTAAAAATGCAGCCTTTCAGTATTAACACCGAAGACCCCCGCCGTACGTTGGTACTATATAGTCGGCAGTATTCCACGAAATGTAGCACCTCTGCCAGAAAGCTTCTGTTCTTTGGAGCTGATGCATGTCATGCAGACCTCCTTTTTTTTTTTTTTTTTGTTTTTTCCTTCTATAGTAGAGGGGGGCGTCTATCGAAACTCCTTGATAAGCTCAGTAATTAAAAAAAGAACAACAAAACACAACCACCGACGCGTTCTCTTTAACCCTAGAACGCAAGCTGCGTGGGGGAATACTCCCAGGCACGTAAAAGGGATTTAAAACCGGGATTTTGTTTTGGCCAGACTTAAGCCTGGGGATCGGTCTACGGAATTCCAGCTCCAAGCTCAGGCGGGATTCGCAGGTACCCCTCCAGCTGCCGGTGGCTGTGTCTGTTCCTGCTCTGGCCTTCCGCTCGTGGGGTGGGACGTAGTTCATTCTCTAACGAATGCACCTAACGACAATCTGCAAGGCCCTGCGGTGCTTAAGGGATTGGACTTGGCAGTTTAATTAGTCGGCGCCGGGCTAATTAATCCTGCTTCGCTCCTTTTCGATCCGCTTTGGGTCCTCGCCGCGTTTAGCCCAGTCTGGCGGTGCTGGCGTCCCGTCCCGAGCACCGGCAGTCGGTGGGGGTATCAA
>NW_008795256.1:109635-110315 GCF_000699145.1 Aptenodytes forsteri | reverse complement strand
GAGCTGGGGAGATGCGGATTTTTTTTTTTTTAAATCTTGCAAGAAAGGAGAGATGGACATGCTGTTCTCTCCGGAGCCGCTTCCAAACCAAATGTCAGACTTGGCCTTTTCAAGGAAGGTTTAAAAAGCCTTGCCAGAGTTTCAGAACTCGCTAGCAATAAGAGGGGAAACTGCTCAGCTCCTCTCCCCGACGAGGTTTGCGAGTACAAGTTAACTAGAACTGTGCTTAAGTCTTTGTTCACTAGAACTGTGTTCAGGTCTGCTCACTAGAACTGTGCTTAAGTCTTTGTTCACTAGAACTGCGTTCAGGTCTGCTCACTAGAACTGTGCTTAAGTCTTTGTTCACTAGAACTGTGTTCAGGTCTGCTCACTAGAACTGTGCTTAAGTCTTTGCTCACTAGAACCGTGTTCAGGTCTGCTCACTAGAACTGTGCTTAAGTCTTTGCTCACTAGAACCGTGTTCAGGTCTGCTCACTAGAACTGTGCTTAAGTCTTTGCTCACTAGAACCGTGTTCAGGTCTTTGTTCACTAGAACCGTGTTCAAGTCTGTTCACTAGAACCGTGTTCAGGTCTTTGCTCACTAGAACCGTGTTCAGGTCTGCTCACTAGAACTGTGCTTAAGTCTTTGCTCACTAGAACCGTGTTCAGGTCTGCTCACTAGAACTGTGCTTAAGTCTTTG
>NW_008795256.1:108144-109538 GCF_000699145.1 Aptenodytes forsteri | reverse complement strand
ACCCCCCCCCCACCCTCCCCCCCCCCCCCCCGCCCCGAGAAACACTTTTCGGGGACAATTGTTAGGATTTCTGGTAGAGCAGAGGGCTGAGCAGTTCCTCAGGTCAGCAGATCACGCAGAGCTCACCGTTCCTCGGTGAGGGCTTGGCGCGGGAGGAAGGGAGTGGCGTGGCTGCTGGGCTGGACAAAACGAAGGTGTGGGCTGCGGTTGGGGTTTTTTTTTCCACCAACCACCACCACCACCACCTCCTTGGCCTGGAGCGTTGGTGCAGCGTAGCCTGGAACGAGGAGAGGGGGTGACGGCGGGAGCTGCGCTGCTCGTGGAGCTGGGAGCGCCCGCTTCGGAGCTTGTTCCCTTCCCTCTAACAGCGGCGACGGGACAAAACGTTGCTGAAACAAAAAAAATCTCTAGATGCACTATTTTTTTTTTTAAATGAATATACGTATCCGTACTAAATCTATATGATGTTTAGATTTTAAAAAATGCCCTTTCTGACATTAAAGTGTTCCTACAGCTCAAGTTCAGTCAAGAAAGTAGCGACTTCTTCAAGGTCATTCCCCTACCGCTTCCTACTTTTCCAATACCTAGCCCAGAAGAGCCAGCAGCGTCTCGGCAGGAATATAAATGGAAGGCAGACCTCAATTCTCCTTTCTCCAGCGCGGCTTCGAGCTTCCTCCGGTTCTTTTCCCCTGGGTAGAGGTACAAAGCCTTCGGGCCGGGGCTTTTCCCGCGCCAGGCCGCCCCTCGCGCCCTCTCCTTTCCCTGCAGCAGCCTCTCGCGCAGTATGTTTGACCGGAGAGGCAGGCGGATATTCGAGCGATAGTCTTTGTTTTGAGATGGAGATTTAAAAAAAATTGCATTATCTGTAGGTATTCTAGTTTTGTATTCTCGTCCTAA
The DNA here is from genome assembly GCF_000699145.1 of Aptenodytes forsteri. Lineage (NCBI taxonomy): Eukaryota > Metazoa > Chordata > Aves > Sphenisciformes > Spheniscidae > Aptenodytes > Aptenodytes forsteri. Next base: position 108,641 of record NW_008795256.1, on the reverse strand, counting down.
CAAGCCTATTTTGGTTTTTTTTTTATATATTTTTTTATACGCAGCCTCTTTACACGACAGTATTAATGTTTAACGCGTTTATAAATGTGATTGTAAACGGTGCGGAGTTGGTTTTTGGGTTTGTTTTGGGTTTTTTTTTGTCCCGGCTGGCAATATCTAGACCTTGTATTCGGATTTAATCACTTGCCCTAGAAATAGCGCCGAGTCGAACGTCTCCCTGCCAGCGCTTCCACGCCGGCGTGTGGCGTTCCGCCCCGTGAGACGGCGATTTATCCCAGGGCCTGACCTCGCAAGGAAGGAGAACTCCCGAGAAACCTCCCAGCCCCTCCGCCGGCAGGTTTTTGTGCCCTGCCTGGTGCTCTTTGCTTTTCGCCGCGCTTCCGAGTGTTTGGCGCGTCGGGATTTTAATGCTTTTTTAAGCCAAACTCGCCGCGGCTCTCCCGTCCTGCGGCGCCCGGTCGTACGCGAGCTGTTTCGGATGCCTCGCTACTGCCGGG
>NW_008795256.1:101886-104593 GCF_000699145.1 Aptenodytes forsteri | reverse complement strand
TCACCTCACCGGAGCGGAGCGGAGGAATCCCCTCCCCCAGTCTGCGCTGGTACTGGGAATTGCCCCCGCCCCGGCGCGGGACCTTGCACTTGGCCTTGTTGAACCTCACGAGCTTCAACGTGGGGCCCGTTCCTCCAGCCCGTCCGGGTCCCTCTGGATGCCGGCCCTTCCCTCCGGCGCATCAACTGCCCCCGCTTGGCTTGGTGTCACCTGCGACCTCGCTGAGGGTGCGCTCGATCCCGCTGTCCGTGCCATCGATGAAGATGTCATCGATGACGTCTGACCCGGGACGGACCCTTGAGGGGACACGGCTCGTCGCTGGTGTCCGCTTGGACACTGAGCCGTTGACCGGAGCTCCTTGGACGCGTCCGTCCAGCCAACTCCTTCTCCGTCCGCCGCACCCCTAGCTCGCCAGCGCAGGGGTGGACCATGTAGAAACCCAGGTAGATGACATCAGTTGCCCACTGATGACATCGCCCCATCGCAGAAGGCCGCTAGATTAGAGAGGGTGAAATCACCGCGGGGGCTCGAAATAACCAATAAATAACCCCCCCGACGTGCTCTGCCCTCTCTTCCAGGGGCGGGCGCCGACGGAGCAGGAGTCCGAACAGGAGACGCCGATGATGGAGCCTCGTTTCTACCCGTGCGTTCCGAGTCCAAACCGGGGGAACTGGGAGGGGAAGCGGGGCGGGGAGGGGGGGGTTTGTACGTTGGGGACGGGGCGTTTGAGGAACAGCTGGAGGAGCAAAACAGTTCATCGCTTGGGCGGATTTGCTGCTTCCAAGATTTTTCTCGTTCTTCAAACGAGAAAACTTGAGTGAAGAAGCAACGCCTGAGGTTTCCGGGGGTCGTTTTCACTCGCGTTTGTGGTGAACGCAGCCCCGGAGCCCGGTTACGTCTCGAACCGCGACATTTTTAAGCGATTTATTACGCCTGCCAGCGACCTGGCGCTTTGGCCGCTCTTCTTCTGGAGAGAAGGTGTTTTCTAGACCCCAGGCAAATGTTCCTTAATTCTCCCGAGGGGGTTTATTCTGTTGACTTTACGTTTGAAAGTGAACTCGGCCTTTTAAATAACTCTGATTTTGACTAAAATCGTCCTCTTGCTATTTGTCCTTAATTAAACATTCTGAGAAGCTGTAACCGAGCCCCGGTCCCTTTCTAACTTCAGATTTGCCTAAAATCGGTCGATGTCGCTGTCACGGCTGTTGATCTCGGGGCTGGCAGTAAAACAACTTGTTAGTTGAAAAAGCCATTTGTTTTTTTTTTTTTTCCCTTAAAATAGTGTTTGGAAGAGACGGCTTCACTTAGCCGCGCGCTGTTCTCCGTCAGATCGGCGGGCTTTCTCCGTGGCGGTGGTGAATTCTCCCCGTGCCCCCGGCGCGGGTGAAGGGGCACATTTTAAATGGGGTATTTTTTCTTCCCCCCGCCCCAAGGAGCGCCGGCGGCACCCTGTAAAGGAATTTCTGCCCCAGGTTTCGCTCTCTGCCTGACGCGGGGCGCCTTGCTTCTGGCTTACGGCTCCTCGCACGTTGCCGGTGCCCGTTAGACCCTGCCCGGCGCGGAAATGCGCTGGTGATGCCACGGCGCCGGCTCCGGTTAAACCATCCCCTGGCCCAAAGACGGGCTCCTGCTGAGAAAATAATCTTGAGTTTATTGTTGAGCGGCTTTGTGGTGGCACGGAGCCCTTGTGTCTCCCCCCCACAACCCACTTTTGGGGGGTTCCCCTTGCTCTGCCGCGGGTCTCCCCGTCACATGAAGCTCTCCACCGTCCTCTTCCGGCACAGCTCGCACCTCCCTCCCGGCGGAGCTGCCCCCGCCGTCACCTCCAGCTCGTGCTTTCCCGATCCCCCCGCCCTGCCGCCGGCTCTGTCGTGTCGCCTGCTCTCCCGGCCGGCCGCGGCGCGGAAGGAACCGGTGAGGGGCGACCTCCGGCTGCAGCGGCGAGCCCCCCACGTCTCCCTGCGGAAATGCGCCGTGAAGAGCCCGTAGATGAGCGGATCCAGGCACGTGTTGAAGAGGCCGAAGAGGAAGAGGATGTGGCTGAGAGACGGCGGCACCTTCTCCCGGGTCAGCATCTCGGGGGAGAACCAGTACCAGAGGCCCAGGAGGTAGTAGGGCGTCCAGCAGACGATGAAGGTCAGGACGATGACGATGGACATCTTGAGCGTGCGCATCCTGGCCCGGGGGATGTTGTTGCAGGAGCGACGGAGCTGGATCTCCTGGGAGGAGGCTGCGGGGTGGAAACGGAGCGAGAGGTCGGAAGGAGAGGAGGAGGAGCGCCGCGCCCGGGGGTTAATTAAGAGCGCTGGGTTAACGAGCTGGGGAGCGGGGACCCGAGCGGGGCGCTGGACCCCAGCAGGAGCGTCGGGAGGTGAAAAAGGAAGAGAAGAACCGAGCGGTGATGGGAGGAAAGGGTGGAGGAGCGGCGCGGCCCCGGCCCGTGCTCTCACCCCCGGCATCCTTCATCCTGCCCGAGATGGCGGCGAGGATGCGGCCGTAGCAGAGCACCATGACGAGCAGGGGCAGGAGGAAGAGGCAGGCGAAGGTGAACATGTTGTAGAGCGTCTCCTGCCAGTGCGCCCCGAAGCTGCCCACCGTCGCGCACTGCACGAAGCGGCGGGGCCGCGACCGGCTCACCGTGCGGAAGACGAACGCCTGCAAGGGGCCGCGGGACCGTCGGCGGCCGTTCTCGCCCCCACCCCACCCC
>NW_008795256.1:100682-101703 GCF_000699145.1 Aptenodytes forsteri | reverse complement strand
CGCCGCGCCCACCATCGCCTTGTTCCTCCTCCCGGCGCAGCCCCCCGCCAAGGGGTTGACGATGGCGGCGTGACGGTCCAACGCGATGACGACGGTGACGAAGGCCGAGGCGTACATGGCGGCCAGCTTGAGGAACATGAGCGCCCGGCACGCCGCGTCCCCCCCGTACCACTGCACGGTGACGTTCCAGGCGGCGTCCAACGGCATCACCACCACCGTCACCAGCAGATCGGCCGCCGCCAGGTTGGCCATCAGGATGCGGACGCGAGGCGGGCGCCGCTGCCGACGCCACGCCCGGGCGGCCGACCAGAGCACGGCGCCGTTGCAGCAAGCCGAGGAGAGGAAGAGGAGGCACGTCAGGGCCACCCGCACCTTGGCTGCGGTAGAGAAGGTGGGCAGCAGGACGGGCCGCCGCGGCCCCGCTCCCCCGCCGTCCCGGTGACGTTCATGCCGACAGTGGCCGCTGTGGGGCTGGGAGCCCGGGGACCCGCTCGGGCTCGTCCCCGCGGCAGGACGTGGTGACGCTGAGCATCTTTCGGGTTTGCCCCGATTCTCCCGGCAGGGTCCTGCTCCTCTGCCCTGAGTTTGGTCGGGTCTCAGCCCGGGGGGGACCCAGGGCGATGGCGCCGGCCCGGGTCCCCTCTCGTTTCCGAGGCCGGGGCGCGGTGCATAAAGGAGCCCGGCCCCAGGCTGGGGACAGTGGCCTCGTCCGTGTGTGTCGTGTCCCCCCCTTCCCCGAGGACCCCCCGGCTCTGGGAGCACCCGGGGGGTGCAGCTCACCCCCAGGACCCAGCGGGACGAGGCTGGTCACCCGTGTCCCCCGGCATCACCCCCCCTCTCGGTGTCCCCTGGCCAGCCTGGGCTGTCCTTCCTCCTCCTCCTCCTCCTCCTCTCCCGGGGAATAACCCTGCGGGGGTTAGAAAATCCCTTTTGTCACCGAGGCCGCGGGGAAGGGGACGGTGGGGGTGTCCTCACGTCCGTGGCGGTGCCACGTCCTTGTGCCCGGCCCCCCGGGCCCCCC
>NW_008795256.1:98606-99318 GCF_000699145.1 Aptenodytes forsteri | reverse complement strand
GGGGCTGGGGGCTGCGGTGCCCCCCACGGGTCCCTGCCAGCACCCTCACCTCTCCCCTGGAGACGGGGCCCCCCACTGCCACGAGCTCCCCGCACCCCCCGGCACAGCGCTGCGGGGGCTGCGGTGCCCCCCACCCCGTGGGGGTCCCTGCCAGCACCCTCACCTCTCCCCTGGAGACGGGGCCCCCCACTGGCACCGGCACCAGGGCTGAGCCTGTGCCCACCCGCTGGGACCCCCCCGCTGTGTCCCCATGGGGGGACAGCGTGGTGCCCTGTGGCGGCCGGGCCGCCCCCTCCCACGGCCACACTGCGGCTCGGGACCCCCCCCAACTCCTGCCAGCAGGACTCATCAGGGTCCCCTCGTCCAGATGTGCTGGCACCCAGATGTGCCAATCCTCGTGCACCCTGGCACCCAGATGTGCCAGTCCTTGTTGCACCCTGGTGCCCAGATGTGCTGGCACCCAGATGTGCCAATCCTCGTGCACCCTGGCACCCAGATGTGCTGGCACCCAGATGTGCCAATCCTTGTGCACCTTGGCACCCAGATGTGCTGGCACACAGATGTGCTGGCGTCCAGATGTGCTAATCCTCATGCACCCTGGCACCCAGCTGTGCTGGCACCCAGCTGTGCCAGTCCTCGTGCACCCAGCTGTGCCCAGCTGTGCTGGCCCCTGCCCTGCCCGTGCCTAGGGCGAGCAGCCCCCCCCCTCTCC
>NW_008795256.1:96461-97255 GCF_000699145.1 Aptenodytes forsteri | reverse complement strand
AAGCAGAAGACGTCCCTCTCCTCTTCCTTCTCGCTGCCAGCCGGCGAAGCCGCCGTCCGCACCTCGATGTCGGAGGGCGACATGCAAAGCGCCGGCGAGCGTTTCTCCTCCAGCCCCGGCGAAGGGGGCGCGGTTAGGGATTGCCGGGTGGTTTTGGTACCCGAGGGCGAGGTGTCGGTGGTGATGATGATCACCTCCTTCCCTCGGGCTTTGCAGGCATCCAACAGCACCTGCAGCGTCTCCCGGTCCCCCCGGTTAATGGCGTAAACCAAAGCGGAGGCTCCGGCGTAATCGCGGGCGTGTGCGCCGCGGCCGGGGGGCCACAACCCCGGCCGGTGCCGCCGGGCCGGCGCGTTCGGCGCAGGCGTGCATCAACGCCGTCTTGCCCATCTTATCGGGGATGTTGGGATCGGCGCCGTTTTCCAGGAGGTACCGCACCATACGGGGCTGCTCCAGCGGGTCGGCGTAGCCGGCCCGACACGCGGCCATCAACGGCGTCTGCCCGGCGGCGTTGCCCTCGTTGATGTAGGCTCCCCCTTCCAACAAGAGCCGAGTGAGACGAAATTTGCCCTGCGCCACGGCTCGCAGCAACGCCGAACCGTCCGCCGGTAACATGGTTAAACCGGGAGGCCCGGCAGCACCGGGAGGGCGGCGGACGGGGCTGGGCATCGCGGCGCTTACGGCAGCGGGGACGGCGGATGGGTGTGCTGGTCCGGCAGCGTCGCCCGCTCACTGCAACGGGACACGGCGCACGTTGAAGTCCCCCCCGAACCCCCTGGGATGGGGCGGTCCCA
>NW_008795256.1:88923-89180 GCF_000699145.1 Aptenodytes forsteri | reverse complement strand
ATTCGCGGGATTGGGAAGGATGGAGCCGTGCCGAAACCCATGGGATGCTCCAATGCCGGCTGCTCCGCGTCCCTTTCGGGGGACGTCCCCGTCCTCATCCCCATCCCTGTCCCCGTCTCCATCCCATCCTATCCCCTCCCCGTCCCATCCCCGAGGGGTGCTCGCTGCTCCCCGTTGCCCCCCGCCCGCGGTGCTCCGGGTGCCGCGGTTGATCCCGGGGACCTTTGGCCGAGTTGGGAGCAGCTGGGAAGCGGGGC
>NW_008795256.1:83892-84186 GCF_000699145.1 Aptenodytes forsteri | reverse complement strand
GGGGGTGGGGGGTGGAAACGGGCGAGGACGGCACAGGGCGGAAATCAAGAGCACGCAGGGCGCTCCAGCCGTTCTCCCCGTCCCACGGGAGCCCGGGCTTCCACCGGCCGAGAGAATTAACACGGCGAGATCGAACCGCGGAACGCAAACCGGCTCGGAGGCGAGCTTCCAAGCGGAATTCCGGCGAGCAAAGGAGAGCGGGCTTGGCACGGGGGGCAGCGCTCCTCGGCCTAGCCAAAGCTCCTCCGAGGGGGGTCGGCTCTTTCCCCGGGGGGCTGGACGGATCCGCTGGGC
>NW_008795256.1:79898-83863 GCF_000699145.1 Aptenodytes forsteri | reverse complement strand
AGTGGGGGGCCGCCGGAGCGGGGGCAGGACGGCCCGCCGCCGGGCAGCTCCGAAATGAAAAGGGCGTTTGGGGCGAGAGCGACGCCAACCCCGCCGTCGGAGGAAGGGGGTTAGTTACAGTCCCCGCACGCGCGCTCTCGGACACCGAACCGAACAAACAGGTCGCGCCCGTCCCCCAGGACGGTGTTTTCGGGTTGAAGGCATCACGACGGCCGTTTCTTGACATAACTGTCTTTTTTTTTTTTTTTTTAAAGTCTTTTTAGGCTGGAATCTGCCTCCCCTCAGGGTTTGTAAAGGAGGCGGGCGAGGCCTTTACACCGCCCCTGCTCCACCTCAAGATTCTCCTGGCGGTTTCCACGTAAGCACCTTGGTAGTTTGGGGTTTTGGTTTTTGTTTTTTTTTTTGGAAGACACTGGCTGTGAGCGAGGTCCAAACCCACCCCTGAGCCGCAGCAGGGTTTCTCGGTACAGCCAGCACGCGAGGGAACGCAAAAGACTCGTACACCTCATCGCCTCTTCCACGCTCGCCAAGCAGAGCCGGGGGTTGCCCTTCGAGCGGCCGCTCCTCCTGCAGCAGGGCTCCTAGACCCGAGGCCCGGGCGCTGCTCGCAAGGCGTCCATCACGGCGGATTAAGAGTCCGGAAAAAGCGGGAGAGTAACTTTTTCCTCGGCGCTCACTGCATGTTGTTGTTAGCGATGCAGGGGTCCACCTGAGGGAGGAAGCCGAGAGGCCGTTGAGACGCTCGGAACCTTCGTCCCAAGGCTAAACCCCACCGGAACGTTTCTGCCCGAGCCGCCTCCTCTGTCCTGCCGCCCTCACCCAGGGGTTAAGCCCTTCCCGCAGCCAGCCGCGCCGGCAGCGCTTCTCACCTCCGTGTAGGTGGGTGGTGGCATGAACTTGAACTCCGGAGCGTACATGAAGATGGGGCTGTCAAAGCTTTCGGGATCCTCCAGGAGGGGAGTGGTGGGGCTCTCCAGGCGGTGGTCTTCGGGAACGATGTCCAGGTAGCACGGGGGTGCTGCGAGGGACGGAGGGACCGGTGAGCTCTCCGCCATCGCCCGTGCTCCCCCGCAACACCCCACCGGAACCCCTCTTAGCCCCCCCCCCCCCCACCCCCGGGGGGGGGGGGGGGGGGGGGGGGGGGGGGCGGGGGGTGTCACAGCGGTGCCCGCCAAGGACCCCTTCGCTCCACTCACCTTCCGGAGCATCGGGGAGGTTCAAGTCCACCCAGCTCATTTCGGAGCTGGTCTGACTGGCCATGCTGGAGCTGCGGCTGCCGATGCCCGAGCGGCTGCCGATGACAAGGGGCAGCTCCAAGATGATCTTCTTGGAGCCCGGGACGCTGACGTAGATCTGCGAGGGCAAGAACCGGAGCTTTAAGGGATGTCGGGAACCAAGAGGGGGGACAAAGTTTGCCGGTACGCTGGCCAAGCGAGGAAGAGGAACGGCAATCCAAGCCACTCACCTGCAGGAAATACTCCACGCGCAGGATGTTGCAGCCCAAGATGGACGGTTTGAGCTTCTTGACGCGGATGGTTTTGCCCCGCCAGGACTCGGACATGCCCGAGATGATGTGGTTGCCTCGGACGCAGGAGAGTTTTTGGGTGAAGACCTTGGTCTGCCCGTTGGCCAGGTAGGTGTGCTTGGCGACGATGGCCGCTTTGGGCACCACAATGCGGGAGCAAGTGTTCTCGAAGTCGGCGTTGATGCAGATCTCGTCACCTGGGGAGGGAACCACGCCTGGGCCTTTAGGACGGTCCGCACTTTTTCCTTGCGGGAAGCCCCTTTTAGCTGATTAACATCCCCCCCCGCCTCCCCCCTCCCTCCCGCAGCGGAGGGCAGGCTCTTACCTTCACAAAAGCCTTTCCTGTCGATTTGAGCGCTGACCGACACGCGTCCATCAGGAATGAACATACAGGACACCTTCTTCTCCTTCTTGGCAGCAACCGGGGACTGCAGAGAAACGAGATTGTTACCCGGGTGAAACCCGCCGGCCGCTCCCATCCCGCTCCTCCTTCCTTCCTTCCTCTTGTTCTGCAACGCGAGCTTCGAGCTCCCCGTGAGGCTCGAGTGTCTCACAGCGGAGTGAAAGCAGAACAAGCGCCTCGCTTTACCGGTCTCGGTGTAGATTTCTACGAGTAACTATGACTTCTTAAGAACTAAGCATTTAATCCACGCTCAGCGATAAAGCCTATTAGGGGCGTCTCAATGATGGAGGTTGGACTGACCCTACCCAAGGGCTTTTCTCTCTCGTGACGCCTGTTGACACCCAAAGCTCTCGTAGTAAAGCGGCTCTTACCAGCAATTCTGGAGTGTTCACATCAACAGGATCCATAACCTCGAAGCGCTTCTTTATCTCCTGAGTGGGAAAGGACGGGCGCTCCAGGAAGGCCTTCACCCAATAATCCACGCAGCCGTACTTTCCCTTGAAGGTGGTACCCAGAGGCCTGGGGAAAGAGACGCTTGTCAGACACAACCGAGGCAACAGGAGAATTTCCCGTAGCAATCCAATTCAATTTAAGAGGCAGCGTTCCTCTCACACTCACCCCTGGGGAAGCTCGAATCCGAATTTGTACTCGTATTTGTTCCCGGGTCTCAGGATTACAGATCCGTCCCCATCTGGGAAAAGAAAAGGGGAAGGGAAACGTCAGCTGAAGCTCCAGGGGTTTGTTCCTAAGCATTATCCTCTGTTCTGCTTGCACAGGCAGCGATCAAGACAAGCGCTGCGCAGGCTTGAGCTGCGTTAGCTGTTTGGGAAGAGCCGCCTACACCTGTCCCCCAAGAGCAGCCTGAGAACCCGGCGTCTTCTCGAAGCAGGGAAGTGCCGCTCGTTTACTCTCACTTCTCCTTTCAACACCCCCATCTGAAGGCAGAACACTGTGTCCCGCTGCGCTTCGGTCCCTGTTACCTCTCCTCACCACACCCTACTTCCACTTTGTGGGAGTTATCGAGCACCCGCTTCTTTCCCCAGCTATCTCTCCATCTCCAAGACTTCACGTCACCCCGGTTACCTCCCAGGACGCTTTGCCAAGTCCCTATCTCTCGCCTTCCCTGGAGCCAGCCTAACTAGGAGGCTGCTGAAGGGAGTTCTCCGTGCCCAGAAGAGACTCCTTGCCTCGGGTGAGATCTGCGCTTGCCACTCCCTGACCACCACCTGTCCCGTGCACCGTGCCGATCGAGCGGCACCCTCCTGCCGCCCAGCCAAGGCCGACTCCGGTACTCGCTCCCTGCGGACATACAGCATTGCTGCCTGCTCTGCCAGCCACATCAACACCCAACGGCTTCTGCACGCTCCGGCGGGTAGCTCGTCCAGCTTTTGTTTCAGGCTCTGGTTAGGGCTCAGCGGCCCTCGGCTTTCAAACTTTGAACTTGACTTAGCCGAGCCCTGCCATCCTCTGCCCCAGGTTTCCATGAATTTGCCTATTTCTCCCAAGACTCGGTCAACGTCCAGTCCCACTTCCATCTCGGTGCCGAGCCCTGACACCAGCGAAACACCGCTACTGCTCACCGTAGAACCAACCCAGTCAACGCCTGCCCCAAGGGGACGCAACCGGAGACTCCCGAAGGGTCCAGCCGGCAGGAATAGCCGCTGGTCAACGGACGGCCTTCAAGCCCTTTCCTCCCCACCACCTTCTGCCCCCCAACTCCCTCCTCCCAGCCCCAGATCCTCACCCGTGGGCTGCTCCTCCAGGGCGAGGACGTCCTCGAAGCGCAGGTACTCCATCTCCTGCCGGCACTGCTGGGGGCCCTTGGCCCAGTTGACTTTGGCCACCCCGCAGGCCAGCAACCTGACGGCGCTGACGCGAGTGACCTCGGCCACCTCCACCAACACGCGCCCGGCCACCTTCTCCCCGCTGCAGTAGACCTTCTCAGGCTCGCTGAAGGCCATCAGGAAGGTCTTCACCTTCTTGAACATCACCATGGCTGAGGCTAGCGCGGGGGAACGCTCTTGAGAAAGCAGCGGG
>NW_008795256.1:76235-78719 GCF_000699145.1 Aptenodytes forsteri | reverse complement strand
GCGTGTCGCGCTCCCCCGACCCCGCGTCTTGGGGGGGGGGGACGGGGACGGACACGACACCCACACAGAAAGTTAGCCGGTGAGAAAATCTGAGGCAAATGTTTATTTTTAAGATCGCAATGTCTAGATGGTTCTTGCTCTTCGCCGCAGAAAACAGGCAACTTTTTTTCGTCAGCAAGACTATCTTGATCTAAGGGAGGACAAACAACCACATCCTTCCTATAAACTGTGCCCGGGGCAGGGCCCTCGTCCCTCTTTTCCAGCCCGGATTTGGGGAGCGGGGACTGTTGTGTTGTCCCCGTAGCAGGAGGCTTTCGACTCGGAGAAACCCTCGAATTTTCCTTCCTAGGTCATTTTTGCTGAGCATACATTCCCCCCCTGACAGGCGGGGGCTATTTTGCCCTTGGTTTTAAAAGCTGTTAATGCTTTTACCGTTCAGGAAAACATGGGGAGTGGAGGAAATGGGAAAACAATATTTCTGGAGCCACCCAACAAAGCAGGAACGGAAAACGGGGGCTCCCAAGGCGTCCCCACCCCGAATGAGGAAAAGAGATGTGTTTTTGTTAGGAGTTGTCTCCGTTGTCCTTTGGAGCTTGTTTGTCTGTGTGTTTCTGGCACGCACCGTGCTTTTCTTTCTCTGCCATCCTCTCCTTCCCCCGGAGTCAATTCACACCTGTTAGTATAAACCGATAAACCGGCCAGATAAACTGGAGGGCATAAACTGTTCGCCTGCCAAACTGCAGGACAAATTTCCTTGCTGTGAGAGAATTATTTCACAATTGGGTACATAATGGAGGAACTGCACCTTTTCCTGCCGCCTCTGGTCCCGGCAAGCTCGCCCCATTGTTTCTTGTGGCACACTAGGAAAAAAGGTGCCGGATTAACGAAGGATTGCGGATTTGTTCTAATTTGGCAAAATGAGGAGAGCTCTCCTTCCAGCCTTGCCAGCTACGGGATATTTGATCCCAAAGACCCCAGCTTGGATCTGCGCCCAGCATTCCCTTAGGAGCCGTGTTTACGCTCTCCCTCTCCGGTTTCCTTCGGTGCCCATCTTTCCAAGGAAGATGTGTCCAGCCCACGGCTGCTCGCTCTTGGACGGTAAAACACATTCCAGCAATGTCAAAGGACGATCGAGTCCTGAGCCAAAGAGCTGGCCAAAGATATGGTCCAAGGCACGTTCCGCGGCCCCAATCCTCTCCAGATTTCTCCTTATCTCTCAGCCAGCTTTTGCCCTTTGTTCCCCTGACCCCTATCCGGCTGGAAATGCCTCCCCGATCCTTCTGCAGGAGAAGGAGCAGCTGTAATTTCCTCGGGGCTGAGACTTGGTTCACAGGGTTTCCCACGCAAGCAGCACCCTGGATCAAGCAAGGGTTTCGGAAACGCTTGTAAAAACAAAAGCTTCAAAATGTCACGTCTCCTTCAAAAAAATCAAGGGCATCAGAAGAGAAGCCGCTTGGATTTCTGGGCAGAGACCAGCTCTTGGGGGCTTCCTCGCTCCCGCTAAATGATTGCGTTAAGGCATTCGCCCCCCCCTCTCGGCTCATTTCCCACTGGCATCGTGGTGCTCGGAGGATCCCTCCAGCCTTGACTGAGAGCAAAGCTACTGCTGAGGGTGGATGGGGAGAGTGGCCGCAGCCTTGCCCTCTCCCGCTGTGCCTGGCCGGTGGCGAGGGACGGCGAGGAGAGCTGCATGACTAACCTTATACGCTGGGGATAACCCGGTTCAAAAGCTGCAGGGTTGGGCTGAGCAACAAACCAGGCCCTGAGGTGACTCACAGAAAGCCGGGGCTGCTGCGTGGGTCATGGAGAAGGAATTAGGTAAAACAGAAACTGGCCAGCGCAAGAGCCTTGAGCGCCGCGCTCCGTGCCAGCCGCGTCGTGCCTTGCTGGAAACTACCCGTGTTCCCACCATCTATCTGAATCCCGCTTGTAATAAAACCCCAATGCTTATAAAAGCCTTTTTTTTCCCCTGGTCTAGGTTATCGGGAGCCGCTACCCATCGTTGCCTGGAGAAGCCACGCTCCTCTCGTGGCAGGTTATCCTTTGCCCCATCTATCCGACAACCGGCTGCCACCCCTGAACCGCTGGGAGATCTGGCGGGTGCCTGCCGGACGCTGCAGCCCTGGAGCTTCTCGGTGCCGTTTTCTTCCTTTTTTTCACCATATATGGTTGCTTCCAGCAAATTTGAGGCAGGCAGGGGGGGAAGAGAAGGACGTGAAGGGATTCACAATGGCCCGAGCGAAGGGACGGAGTGTGCCTGTTGTGTGGTCAAGAGCGGGAGCCGGGGCGGAGAAGGCATTTCCTTTGGCGAGGTTGTTTGTGTACAGGGAACATAATAAATAAATCCCACGCTGATTGCATCGGGTGCGTGGCGCTGCAGCTGGAAAACGAGGGACTGTGGGACTTGGGTGGCTCCTGGAAAGCCACCGCCTGTCCTCGGCTTCTCACCCCCACCTTTCGCCTGTGGCCACGGGCGTGGTTACA
>NW_008795256.1:65237-76194 GCF_000699145.1 Aptenodytes forsteri | reverse complement strand
CTTTGGCTGTGGCCACGGCCGTGATTCAACGGCAAAAGATTTCTAGGTTTGAAAGCAGGCAGGGAAGCAAGGGGAGTGTCTCCGTTTTAGTTTCTGAATAAAAGCCACAGTTTTGGCGAGGTTGTTAAGGTTTGTGGTGCCTGGCTTGCGGCGGGGGGGGGCACAGCACCGCCGGGGCGCTGGAATACAGAGGTGTTTCCAGGGATCTACCAGAAACAGGTTGGAAAGCTCTCAGGGCGGATCCCCGGTAGGGGTTTCGAAAAGCAGCTTTTTTTGCTGCTTTCGTCCACAGCGATGGCTTGTGTCGCCGCTGCCTGTGCTTCGTAGCGTTGTGCGGGCTGCATACCGTTTTGAAATGCTTCGTGGCACAGATCGGGATCCCCTTTTCCCCTTCCCCATCCCCGCTGAACGGAGAGAAGTCCTCTCGGGGCTCGGGCGTGAGGGCTTTTCCCCCAGAGCCCCAGCTCTCCAGCTCCTGCCAAGGAGCGCAATGCGAAAGCTCTCCCTGACAGATGGTTCTTTGCCGCGGTGGGATTTCTTCACTGCTTTTCTGGCCGCCAGATTGTCTTTTTGCAACAGAGGAAGGGGAAAGCCGGAGCGAAGTGTCAACAGCCTGTGACAAGAGACTCAACTCAGTCATCCATAAGCAAGGAGGAATTTGAATTCAGGGTTTGGGAAGTCCCGTGTCTGTCATCTGCTCTGGGCAGGAAGACTCAGCAGCTCTTTCCTCCGGCTGGGAGAGCGTGACCTCTCCTGGGCTCCCGGCATGCAGCAGGGCCAGCTGAACCTGCTGCTCTCGGCTCCGTTGGCCGAGCTTCCCTCTTCTGAAAGAACAAATCCAGCTCATCTCTTTGCCAAACTAGGTCCTCTTTGCCTTCGGTGTCAGCTGGGTTTGAAATACGTTGTTGTGAAGGGAGGAGAAAGTATCGCAAAGCAAAAGATTTCCTGAGCTTCCGTCCCTGCTCCATCCAATTGTCCCTTGAAAGGCCCCAGCCGGGGCCGCAGATGCTGGAGAGAGCAAAGAAATACGGAAGATTTCTTACTTTTCAGCAAACCAGAGCTACTCTGAGGCTGCCGGCGTGTGGGTGGGTGTGCCTGGGGGCAAGGGGATCCTCACCGGAGATGCCCACCCCAAACATCAAGATCCCGAATTGAGAGAACCAGGTTGGGTGGCTAAAATTGGGGGGGGGGGGGGTGTCAATCCCCTCCTAGACCTCCTTCACCCTCGCTGATCTCGCAGGCGACGAGGCCAAACGGTGGAACCTTTACGGGGGGGCATTTCGCGGTGTTCGGGGTGAGGATGGACATCTCCTGGCCTGTGGAGCTGCCGACTCCTCCGAAGTCCTTCTCATACTTTGGGTTGTGCAGACATCTAGAGGCCTTGCCGGGAACGACACGGCAGTGGTTTTCCTCCATCCACCCACGCGGGCTGGTTGTTCGGCTTACACACGCGACAGGCTAATGGTACGGGTGTATTCGGCCTGCCCAGTCCTAGCTACAAAGTTTAAGAGGGGGCAAGTGGAGCTGCGTTTAAATTTGGCTGTTGTGGGCCGATTTCTCGCGTTTTGGGCCAATTTCTTGCGTTTTGAGCGTGCTGCTTGTGTATTTGTAGAAGTGAGAATGAGCGTTAATCTTTACTTCGTGTATTTACAAGAAGAAGAAGGAGGAACGGCTGTAAGAGGCTGACAACCGTGGCATTTGCCACTTCATGAGGACAACGGGGAGGTTGGACCTCCTGAGATCTGGCTTCTCTCCACCTGCTGCCCAAATGCCCGCTGGCAGCTTATTTATTTATTTCTTTTTTCTGTGATTTGAGGTTATTTTTCATGCCAGATGAGGAGGAACGCGAGGAAGCATTCCGCACCGAGACGTGCCCGTTTCAGCCACGTTCCCTGCTGGTGATGCTGCTGAAGGCGTTGGCCCTTGCGAACGTGAGGAAGCCGAATCTAACCCTGAACTTGGTGGAGGAAGTTCTCGCCTTGGCCTTAACATCTTGCTAACAAAACATGCCGGGATTTGGCAGGAAACACGCCGAGGAGAGCTGCACGTTTGGGCGGCTCCTAAACCGGCGCTGCCGTTTTGGAGACCTGCTTCTGATTCGGACGGCTCTGGTTTGCAGGTTAGAGGCTTGGCAGCTCCAACTTACACAGCTGCGTGCCCTCACCGCAACACCGGGAGCTGGCAAACGTGGCCACCTCTGATGATCAGGCTGCTTTATGACACGTAGAAGCAGCTGCTAATGAAGGTTCAGGTTTGGCTACTACACCTCATGCCCCAAGGCCTTGGCATTTCTCTAACTACTAGAGATCAGAGCGAGACGGGCTGTAAGAGGAGCGGATTGTCCCAGACTTCTCACACCTTCCTGCGAGACCCGGTGCTGGCTGCTGTTGACAACCGCCTACCAGGGCAGGCGAACCCCAGGTCTGATCCAGACTGGGAATTCCCTTGCTCCAACCGCCCAGGTTGGGCGTCTGGATGCAGAACGGCCCAAACTGGGCTCGCTTTTGAAAATGCTGGCCGGTGTCGCCGGTGTCTTTTTTAGCAGGTGACATATGCTAGGAAATTTAAGGGCTTGATCCAAAGTCTACTGACGTCAATGGAAATACTCTTGTTGACATCAGTGGGGCTTGGATCCACGCCTACGTTCCACTTCTTTATTTCAGACTGCAATCTGTCAGGGGTGGAAAGGTCTCTTTTCTACTTAGAGACTTTAGCACGCCTTTGAAAGGTCTTGCTTCCTCTGCAATCATTAAGTTGAGGATGCAGAGTACAGAACAATTTGGAGAACAGGCGCAAACCCATTCAACGCTGTGCACGCTCCTTCTGCGTTGCTGGACCCCCGCCAGGCTGCAGCTCACGTTTAAGCATCTGCATCGCGTGTGAGGGAGGTGGTGGCCTTGTTGACGTGCTGTGACTCCCCGATACCTGCTCCAACCAGAACCAGAGCTTCGGACCTCCGCGAGCTGCTCGGGGCGGTCCGGCTCACCTCTTCCAGAGAGTGCTGGCCAAAGTCCTCTCTTCAAGGAGCATCTGGACGATGCTCTTAGTCATATGGTTTAGTTTTAGGTAGTCCTGCGAGGAGCAGGGAGTTGGACTCGATGGTCCTTATGGGTCCCTTCCAACTTGAGATACTCCACGATTCTCACGGGCTTTGGGGTTTGTCAGGTGGATGATGTGTGAGGGGTCTTGAATCCGCCTTTCACAGGTAGATCCAGGAAACTCTGCTCTTCTTTTCAGTGGGAGCAAAGCCCGTGGAGCCCCACTCGTTGCCCCCTTCCTGGGTGGGAAGTTCCCGAGCAGGTTGGGAAGAGTGAGTCTGAGTAACAACCCTCCTGGAAAGCTCTGGGTTAGCACTCGCCACGCTCCTCGGTGGGGACGGAGCTAGCGTGATGCTACGAGACACGTGGTGGGCCAGGCTCTGCTGCGCCACTTCCCTGCCATGCCCACGTGCCCAGGGCTCGCGCAGGATCACCTCCACCGCCTTCACATTGCTGGCGGGTCCTGGGGACTCTTCTGTCCCCATTTTATGACCGCGGAGGTACCGAGAGGCTGGATCTGGGGGGCCAGTGTGGACCCGCTCACCTGCAAGGGTCATCAGCCAGCGAGATCCTCATCTCTCCATGAGGAAAGCCCCGCTTTCCCCATGGCATTCTTGTTGATTGGCTCCGTTGGCCAAAATCTAAAGGATAATTATATTCTGCATCATAAAATCTGTCCCTGCAGCGTGTCCGTGCCACTGTTTCTGGCTGTTGCGTAGCATCGCTGGGTGCTGTTGAAGAGCTGCTGTTTCGCGCCCTGGAGGTGGCTACCTTTTATTACTGGATCAAGCCAATCCTGTTTCTATAAGGAGCTCCAGCACTATCAACCCTGCAGCCTCTTAAGGGCTCCTGAGGATTTTATCCCTGCGGGGAACGTTGCTCCCACGGGGACCTGCAGGCTCCTGCAAAGTGGTGGAGCGTAGCAGCGAGGCAGGCTGGCTTCCTCTCCTCATTCAGTGCATGTATATATAGACCACAAAATGCTCCAGAGTAAAAGGAGCAGTGGGTGGAAGGCGAGATATTATTATCTTCACCTGCTGCTGCCGACCAACGAAATAAAGAGACAGATGACAGGAAATGAGGACTTCAAAAATAGACACCTTTAATGTCAAAACCTTCTGGGATTAGCGAGAGCACCATGCAAGAAACAGAGAAACTCTCACGCTAGTCACCGTGTGCTTTGAGCGCGTGTCGGAGGAGGAAATATGCTGAGATATCGAAGAAACATTTCTGTATTTACTCTTTGTGCCCTCGGCAGAAGAACCAGAGGGAAAAAAAACCCACAAACCTGACCAAAGAGACTGCAGATATACTGAAACGTGAATTGTAAAACCTCCCTTTACAGCTCGACAGATCCTCCGTACCTGGATGGTCTGCCGTTCTCCTTCCCCGAGCGGCATGCCCAAATCCTGCCCGCGTCTGCCAGCTTAATTCTTTGCCTCCACAAGGCTAGGGCTTTGCAAGGCTCTTCTTACGGCTCCACGGGACAGGAACGGCAAAGTTTTTAATGTGAGCCCTCTTTATTAAAAAAAAAGTCTTTGCATATGGAAAATATTTCTTATCATATACTCTATCTGCTTTACTTAAAACCTCTTAAATATATTAAACATCTAATTTGGCCTCACCTCTCGATGTATGTACATCTGCTAGTCGTTCCCCTGCCCATCGATACAGCCGCATGGCTTTTTGCCAGCTCCGCGTCTCCATTACTAACTCTCTTTTGCACGTCAAACCCACAGTCTGGGTTGGATTTGAACGGGGTTGTGGCAGCGACGGAGAAAGTTGGGCCCAAGGGAGGGGAATGCCAAGGGGTATTTTTCCTCACTGAAACTCAACGCTGGTCCAAAGTCCAGAACTGGCTATATTGAGTCCTAGACAGGTGCCAAGACAACAAGGAAAAATAGCAACGGTAGCCTGAAATGCCAGAGACCTGACGCTCTGCAGCTCCCGACGCTGGAAATTAGCACGTTACTAATCCAGAGCGAGGAGAACACAGTACCAAATGGGTGATTTCTAGCTCAAAAATCTCAAACCTTCGTCACGGCACTCCGATAACCAACTTACTGCCTTGCTTCACTCTCGCATTGCTTTGGTAGCAGCTGGGTGAAGGGGCCCCAAATCCACCAGACAACATTTTTGACTTCTAAAAATTGGGGTCTGGGCTTTGGGCCCATTATTTCTGAATCTGTAGGGTTCCTGAGTAAAACTCTGCTGTAGTGACACTGGAAGAAAGGTGTGAAGCAAGTTTATGGAAAGGCTTTGAGGGGCAGAGAGGTTTTCTAAACGTGTCTTCACCCCGTGTGTTTCTTTTTCTTTGATAGGGCTGCAACGTCCTCATCTTTAGAAAAAAAAAATTGCATCACAATCCAACAGAAAAACCCGTGATCTGCCTTCGGGAGAGGAACCAGGTTCAACCGGTGCCGTACGTGCAAGAACAGCGGATGCAAGCCAGCGTCTCACCGCCTTTCAGCTCCAGTGGTCCCCTCTCCAAAGGTCTGGGTCTCCGATTCTTTATTGCTGCAGAGAGACGTGATCCCAGGTAAGGCATCCCTCTTGATCCGCACGGCATGGGTCTTGAGTCAGCAGTTCTCTTGGACTGGCTGGATGTGTCCCCTCTGCTGTATGCAATGCCAGCGAGAGTTAAAAGTGCAACAAAACAGCCCGAAGACCAGAGGTGAGGAGGAGGAGGAGGAGGAGGAAGGAAGAAGAGATGCGCGGGCAGCCTGCCCCAGCCTGGAAGATGTGCAGTTTCTCAGCGTTGGGAAGGAAGACCCTGGCATCCTCCAGGGCGCCGTGAGCCGCCATGGTGAAGTTGGCATCCCCCGAGGTCACCACATCGAAGACGCATGACTGGAAGTAGACGTCCTCCACGGGCAGCATCTCCTTGCAGAGCGCCCGAGCCGTCTCCGCCGCCACGCGGCCGCGGCAGCACTCGCTGCGGGAGATGCGCTGGCTGCGGGGGCAGCCGCCCACGCAAAGCTGCAGGTCTTGCTCCTCCGTGAAGGCGCGCGCCACCTCCTCGGCTGCCCGGATGGAGAAGGAGAGCTGGCGGCCGGCCTGACGGACGGCGATGGTGGTGCCGATGTACTCCGCACGGATCTCCACGTGCCGCCCAGGGCTGCGCTCCCGGATAGCCAAGCTGCTCCCGCCCGGCCTCTCGCCCCCGTTCACCGAGCCGTCCTCGAAGGCTGCCGGGAGGCTGTCTATCTCAGCCTGGTAGACCTTCTGGTCGATGCATTCCTTCATGTTCTTGAAGATGATGGTGAGCTGCAGAGAGCAGATCAGAGGGGGTTTGATCTGACTTGCCGGGTGCGAGAGTGGCGGCCGTGTTCCCCCACCCCAGGTATCAGCTCTCTAGGGGAGGGCAAAGCAGACTGCGCACGTCTGCCTCACCGATCCATCCCCCTCTGCCCCAAACCGTCTCTCCCACATTGCTGCAGTCCTTTGGGGAAGACAGCAATGTTTCCTTCTTTCCTCCCTTTGTTTCCTCCTTTCTTTAATACCGTTTAAGCAACTGAAAACTGAGACGGGGCCAAGCCCGGATAGACTGCATGCAGGTAACCCACGGACCACGCAGTAACCCATCCCCCAGGAGCGTTTGCAGGTCTCTCTGTTCCCCTCAAGGACCTTCATCCCACTTGTTCCTGCAGACGTTAATTCCTGATCCCATGTGGGTTTAGCTGAAGCTGTTGCTGCCCTCCCCGGCCATTTTAGGGAGCGTAGGGAGTGCCCTAGGCCGTCGCTGCATCCCGGAGGTGCGTGGGTTTGCTGCCAAGCCCTATGCGCGAGCGTTACCTTGCTAGTGACCGTAGCGTTGGACCCCTTCGCCACCGGAGAGCTGGTTGCTTGCACAAACAAGTAGTCATTGTCCAAGAGAGGCCAGGAGCCCTCCACTCGGCAAGTGTGGAAGTCATCATGGAAAGTGCGGATATGGGGGTCCCCGAAAGCCGCGCAGTGCTGGTAGCTGGGGGGCTGGCCGTGCTTGTAGAGAAAACTCTTCTCGTAGTTGCAGATATCGAGAGACTCGAAGCCCTGATGGTTGGGGGCCGGGGGCCGGGGTCGGGGCGGCGATGTGGGACCCTCCTTGGAGCAGTTGTTCTGGATCATGAGGTCCTCGATGCCGTGGACGGCGGAGTGGTAGGCCAGGTCGCCCCGGCATGTGCGAGCCGTCTTGCGGGTGCAGTGGGAGTAGGAGCGGAGGGCGTTGCAGTACGCCGCGTTCCTGTTGGAGCCGCGCAGGTTGAGGGTGGCAGCCACGTACTCCGAGTTGCAGCGCAGGATCTTGCACTGGGAAGAAACTGGGAGAGACGGGACGGCCCGAGGCATCCCAGTAGAGCTGTAGGAGCGGGGAAGGGCAGCCCCTTCTCCTCCCACCACCTCCCACCATCTGGCCCACTCCAGATCTCATGATGGAGACGCTTTTTGGAAGCACTTCTCTCCCTATATTAATGAACGCAGCGGCCAGTTTAAATGACCTGCTGCTTACGTGCCCGAGGGGAACGAATCCAGGGTTGCCTGCTGCAGAAACAGGCTGGAGCCCGGCGCGGAGGGCCGTCACGGCGCCGAAGGGGGGTCCTGAAGCCACTGGGATGTGAGATTGTACCTGGGGCACGAGCATTGCCGAGAACCAGGGCAGCAGTTGTGACTGAGGCCCTGGGAGGTGGCTCAGACGGAGATTCTTCGCCCCAGGGCTTGCCGGGGACAAACGGGAATTCCTGAGCTGCGAAACCCCTTCTTCCCATTTCAACCTTGGCCGGGCCGTGCAATCGTTTTTTCGTGCTAGGCTTGACCGCACCAAGGACATCCTGCCCCTCAAATGTGATTCCTCCGTGCTACGGAAGGCAGTGCCATGTGCCACAGCCCCAGGAGAGCTAAGGAACTGGCCCCCGCGGGGATCATTTAGCTCATTAAGCAGAGGGGTTATAAGGGATGGGCTGGGTGTTGCTGGGGGTGTGTGTGAATTTAGGTTTTGCAGGATGTGGGGCTCAGCCCTCCTAGTAGATTGTCTGGGTTGCAGGGAGGAAAGCGAGGGACTGAGTGATGGATGCGGCCGGTGCCTTTCGCTGGAAGACCTTGGAATTTGGCTGGTCCCTGTGCCCTGCTGTCCCTGTCTTATCTTGGGAGATAATAGAGCTTTTAAGGGTTCTCCCAAGGGAAACAGCCTGCTGCAGGAGAGCAGGGGGATGCTCTCCTTGCTGAGGCTACCCTGGTAGGGGCGGGCGATGCTGGTGGGAATGCTGCCTGCCCTTCCCTCTGGCTGTGGCGGGCCAAGGGCACGCTGATACTGCCTGAGCCTTACGGCTGCGACGAGAGGATCTTCTGCTTGCTCCAGGCACCTCCCAGGAGCTCTGCCGTGGTTGTACCCTCCCTGCACCCTGGGGCTGCAGCTCCCATGGGTATCCTTGCCAGGGATACGGCTCTGCCCATGCAGATCCTTACCATGCCTGCAGAAGAGGAGGAGGAAGAGAGCTCGAAGGAAGAAGCTGGGGTTTTCCTGCTGCCCTGGGCTCTTACTGCAGGCAGGTTTCCCCATTCCAATCCATGCAGAGCCTGGGGGGTTGCTCACCCTCTGGCTTGTCTCCGCTTCATTCAGCAGGTCCCCTAGAAGCAAAGTAGAGGTGGGATCTGAGAGGTGCCAGCAAATGTGAGCTGCTGCAGGTACGGAGCTGCCAGCATCCAGGCAGCTGCCAAATGTGGCCCTGCAGGGCTTGGCTGCACTGCTGCCTCTCGGGGGGAGGCAAGCTTTTGAGCAAAATCCCGGAGGGTTTGGTTTTTTTAACCGTTTTCAATCACTGTGGCTCTCATCTTCCACCCCGAGGCAGCTGTGCTGTGTAGCTCAGTGTGTCAAAAATTTAAAGCTTCCAGCTGCCCTTGGAGAGGATCGGTGAGCTCCAGGGGCTCGAAGAGACTTCACAGCAGGGCTGCGAGCAGCCGATGAGTGCGGAGAGGACCCAAACTGTCCTACATGTCGGGTGCAGCACGGGCTGCCTCTGGCCTGCTGCTGTCCCCACCAAAACGAAGGTTTGGAGCACAGCATCCAAGGGGATAGGAGTTGAAAAGCCAAATTATAAGTGCGACTGCCATGACGTCCACAGCCAGCACCACCGGGGGATACCAGCACCTCCTGCTCCACCAAAAACCTGCGTCCAGGTTCCCTCAAAACTGGGAATCGTGCTCTCAGCCACGTTCCACCTTTTCCCCCTTGCTTGCGCCGGCTTTGGCTGCTCCCTGGGTGCTGGGGGGGCTTGAGCTGGCTGGAAGGGGACTGCAAGAAGCTGCATGCATCCAGGCAGTGGGCTGCGGCAGGAGGAGGTGCAGCCGCAGGGAAAATTTAACTTCCCTTGTGCTTCATCAGGGCTGGGGATTTGAGTCCTTGGTGGCTTATTTTAACAGCCGGTTATTAGTCACTTGTTAGTCAAAGGGCCTTTTGCAAAGGTCCTTTTGACACTGCTGTATGTGAAATCGTTTTTTTTTTTTTTTTTTTCTCCCCTTTAGCTTGTGTGAGGTGCCAGTTGCCAGAGGCTGATGCTCAACGGTGATGTGTCTGTGCCTGGTACCCTCGGCAGCCCAAGGAGTTGATATTACTGACACTGCGATTGCTAGTAAGTGTAAGCTGCAACCAGGGGGGACGAGAGACTGAATTCTCATCCTTTTTCTCAAAAAAAGGAGAAATCACAGTCCCACCAGCTCCGTCTAGCACCTTTCAGCTCCCTTTGTCACGGCTACAGCCGTTAAACAACCGCCGTTAGTTGTACTGGCTGGCACGGTGACGTAGCTGAGTGCTGGCGGCCCCCCGCGTTCCTCTGCCAGCTGGATTAATGGCTAACGGGGCAGATGTCTGGAGCAAAAACATGCTTCAGACCTGCTGGCGATGCTCTGGCTGCCAGCTGCTCTTAGCAGCGAGGACAAGCTGAGCTGATAGAGGGGTGAAAGTGGTCTCTGAAGCCCTGGGGCATGGGGAAACGAGCCCCGGTGCTGGGAACTGGGAACTAGGCTCCTGTTTGGTGTGTACTGGTGAGCGAGGAACAAGCAGACTGTGCGCTCCGATCCTCCTCCGATGGCTGGCACTTGCTCTGTCATGTCTCGCCCTCTCTGGCTTGACCCTGTTTGACCAGGCTGAGCACCTTTCTTGGGGCTCACAGGAGCTAGTGACCCCTCAGCACTACCCCCCAAAATCCCCTGGAGGTGGTGACATGGAGGGGACCTGGCGCAACGCTTGGCAGATAAACAGCCGGTTAATGTGTAGCGGAGAAGCGTGGCTCTGGCCGGGGCAAGGAGAGGCCCTGCCGTGGGTCCCGCAGGCAGCAGGACTTTCTTTGGGACGTCCTGACCCCAATGGCATTAGGAGAAAGGCAGTAGCAGCAGTTAGAGATGCTCCGCAAGCCCAAGGTGATGCCACCTGTGAGGGGAGATGGATGGTTTTTGGCTGTGCCAGGCAGGGCAGCCAGGGGGGCTCGGACACCCCAGTCCTCCCTGTTTGGGGTCACCTACATGTGGGACCGGACCCTAGAGCACCCCTGGGTGCCAGTGCCCATGTCCTGCTCCTCGGACCCTCGTCCCTGCCCTTGCTTTGCTGCAGCCTCACTCACCTGCATCAGCCTCCTCCGGAGACGAGCTGGTTCCCAGCGCAGGGAGCTCCTTCCCTGGTGGACAGACGGGTTGGCTTGTCCTTGTCACCCAGCTCTACCCCAGGTGACAGCCAGAGAGATCCATGGGATGACAGCCGGGAAAATGCCAACCTCAGTCCTGGGCACCTCCATGGCCTCGCAGCCGGATAAAATCCAGGGTGCTGGTGCGGAAAGCCCGGCCGGGGGTGCGGGGAGCGGACCCCACTGCAGGGCACCACGGTCCCTGCTCTTCCTCCCCAGCTACCTTTGCTCCGTCCTCTTCCCCCCCCCCCCCCGTCCTCTTCCCCCCCC
>NW_008795256.1:60622-65225 GCF_000699145.1 Aptenodytes forsteri | reverse complement strand
CCCCCCTCCTCCCCCCCCCCCCCCCAGGGCAGAGGATGGGTGTTGAAATAGATCCGCCTAAATTTAGACAGGCTAAACCCCAGCCAAGAACAACAAACGGAGGGGGCAGAGGGAGACGGTGTGTGGCAAGGGGAGGGCAGAGGAGCCCGAGGAGGAGGTGGGAGCCCCCAGACCACCCTAGCTGGGTGGTTCTACTCAGTGGTATGGGGACACGTCACTCGTGGGGTGCAGCACGGGCTGCGGGAGCTGGCTTCCTTGGAGCTACCTGGTTTTCCTTCCTCAGGTGATACTGCAGCCCCCCACCTGCACCCCTGTGGAGCGAGTCCCTGGGGAAAAGCACTGTGCTTTTCCCCGTGGGATGTATCCCTGCAGGGAATACTTTTTCGGCCGTGTCTCTCGTAGCTTCCCCCTCCTGGGGCACAGCCGAGTCCTGAACACAAATACGGCACGGGCCAAAGGTGGCCGGTGTCCCCAGGGGTTGACGAACGCCGGGCCACGCCGGCTGGGTTCCCGAATGCCCACCTGCAAGGGCTTGGGTGCAGAGAGCGGCTGCACAAACCCCCATTCCTGCAGGGAGGAGAAATGGTGGGGAAATGTCCACATCGGGCTTTTCCAGGGGTGGCCTGTCCCTTTAGGATCCCTGGCAGTTACGGCTGGAGGGCAGGGATTGAAAGTGGGTCCCTCAGTGCCCCCAGCACCCACAAACCCCTTTGGGAACCCGTTCAGAAAAGCCTCCTGCCTCCTAAGCCAAATTCCTGCTGTTTTCCAGGTCTTGCTCTTCATGGTAGGGAGCGAAGCCTCGCAGACCTGCAGCGCCCTCGATGCCTTCGCACCCGGAGCCTCGTGCCAACCTGAGCCCAGGAGAGCAGAGGGAGCAGCAGGGCTTAACCAAACCCCTCCAGGTACCGCCACGGCCCTCCCGGGGGGAAGCGCTCCCGATTTCTGCACTGCACCTCTAGACCAGTTTGGGTTGTTTAGGGATGGGGGGGAAAAGGGTTTCCCCCTCCGACCCTCTCCTCTCCTGCTCTGACCCCGACGTGAGCTCTCCTGCTGCATGAACCATGCAGCCAGTGCTGGGGTGGGTCGTGGCAGCCGCTGAACTGCTCTTCACCCAGGGAACTGGGGAGAAAAGGAGGGATCACGGCTGCTTATGGCAGCTTAAATCTACAGCCAGACTCTTGTTTTAAGTGTAACAGTACATCTTCCTTGGGGCCAATGGATAGAAGAAAGGAAAACAAAGAATAAATACCAGCTTGGGTTCAAATCCCAGCTGGGATTTACATCAGCAGCTACTGCAGGAGGAAGGTTTTAGATGCCCGTTTTTTGCTCCCGGGGTGCGTGGAGGCTTTGCAGCTCTTTTCCCTGCCCAGTATTTATGCTCCGGGCCTCTGTTACCTGGTAACGAGGGATAACCAGGGAGTGGAAAAAATGTTGTTTAAAAAATAAGACCCATATCCTAGTGTAGCCTCCCAAGGTCCGCCCTGGCCATGCCTCGGGTGCTTGGTATCCTCCCCATCTGCTGCCGTAGGCTTCCCCGCAGCGAGCCCCCGGCGCGGGGAGGCGCAGACACCCACCGAGGGAATCGGTTACACGCAGGGCGGGCAGGTGGGAATTCTTCTGGAACAGCAGACGGTACCATCTGGGCTCGGCGAGAGCGGAGGCCTCTCGGCATCCCACCCGCCCGCTTTGTTTGGACAAGGGAGGGGAAACTTCGAACGGAGAAACCAAACCGGGATATCCAGGTTGCTACAGCCCGGGGGGTCGTGGGGTCCTTCCCCTGCCTCGCGGCCCTGAGACTCAGTGTTATGGGCTCACCTCCCTGGCGACGTGCCAGATCCTGGCCGTGCCGTGAAATGGAGCCATCGATTGCTTTAATGCCGTCAGTGCGCAGCAGCTCTCCGAGCTGGGGGCTGCAGGCATATGTTGGGCTGAGGAGGCTGGGAATTTCTCCCGAGCTGGCAGAGAGTCACGGTACCAAGACAAAAGCATCTGTGATCAAACCGCTTCCGAAAGCCAACTCCCACCCCCCCCCTTCTCACCAGCAAAATCAGCTGGAGGTTTAGGAGGCACAAAGCACCGGATCCCGCCAGCTGGGTCACCAAATCCTGCCACTGAGGGGGCTGCAGAGCAGCTGGCGTTACCCAGACCCTCCTGCCCGAAAAGACGAGGCTTTCCCAAGCACTGCAATGCCCCAGGCGGGGGGAAGAGACCCTGACCGTGGCAGCTGCGTAATTTTTGGTGCAAAGCAGGTAAGGTGCAGCTCTGCCTGTGAGCGTCACCCACGTGGATTGTCATCTGGAGCAACGTCATCCCTCTAAAGGTTGGGACAGCGTGGTCACAGCTCGGCTCCAGCCCCCATCTAGCCCCATCACTAACGCAATGAGTTTGGCGAGGGTTTGGTTTAACCCTAGTGCTTCGGAGATTTAATTTGCTCAGGGAGACCGGCCCCAGCCTGGCTCTGAACTGGCATCAGCCCTGTCTGCAAACCCACTGCTGCCAGGAGCCCCGGTCCGAACCCAGGTGGGTTTGCACCCAAAATGGCCTGTGTGGATGGGGAAACTCAGCACAACGTATCTAAAGAGGCATCAGGTCTCCAAGGAGCTCATCTGTCTCCACCAGAGCTGAGGACACGAGCAAACCCTTCTGCCACCCACCAGCATTGCTCCCGAACGCGGCTTGGCTAAGCCCCCGTCAGGGAGAGCTCCGCCAGCCTTTCCCGAGCATCCCTGGGCGAGCGGGATCAGCCAGGCTCTTGAGGTTGGAGGCAGGGGATGAGCCGAGCCCCGAGTGTCATCCCTGTGCTCCCCGGACCACGGCACAGCGGCCAGCATCCCCCGGGATGCTGCAGGGGAGAGCCGAGCTGCAGGGTTGGGATCGGAGTCGGAAGAGGGGCCTGGGGAAGGCAGGATTTGCTGGAGAGCTGGAAGAAGGGATTTCGCTTCTCTCCAGGTACAGACACAGCAGCAGACGGGCCGTTTGCACAGTGCCTGCTCAAACCCAAAGCATCCACCCTTCTTTCCACACCGTGCTTGGCATAAAGCCCCCATCCCTCCCTCCCCAAACCTCTGCCGAGGGTCCCAGTGCTCCACTTACCCCAGCAAATGCCACTCCGACCAGCCACAGGACGGGCCACCAAATGTCCCCAGACCCTCTGGACGTGAATCTTGGTCCCCGGTGTGGGTTTGGCTGCGGGCAGGAGCGAGGAGGGAATCACGGCTGTTAACGTCCTGGGCTCAGTGCGGAGGGAGCAGAAAACAGCTGAACTTTACGACAGCCCGATCCGTCACTGCGAGCTGGAGGAGAGGGGGCTAAGTCGACGCTTTAAAAATAGCCAGTAGTATTTTTGATCCCGAAAGCCGGATTCCAGTGGGGAGGGGAAGGGAAAAGGGAGGGAGAGCTGAAGGCTTCCCAACTGCGCACTTCCAATCTGTGGGCAGAGCAAACTGTGTGTGAGATGGATGCGGGGTCCCGGCCGGACCACTCAGAGCTAGCGATCTCGGGGGTTTCTCCAGGCTCTGGGAAAAAAACGAGCAGGTTGGGAATGCAAAGCACTGCTGGAAATTCAAGGCAGGCTCCTCTTTCAGCAGTACCTGCCTCCTCGAGCATGGGAGCACCTGGCCTGGGCACCTCCCCCTGGCACCGCAGGGCTGGGAGCGAAGGGCCTGTGCCTGCGGGCAGCTGCTCTTCTCCTGGCTCTGCAAGGAGGGAGATGGAAAAACCGATGAAGATGCAAGTCTGGAGTCAAGTTAAACTCTTCCTCCAGGTTTCTCCAGCCCAGAGCTTTCCCCCTCCCCTGCTTGGGGGGCTCAGGAGGTCCCGGAGAAGAGCAGATGCTGGGAGGACCAGAAGTCTTGGTGCTACATCTGGAGAGGGAAGATCTCGAGAAGGTTGGGGAAGAATCAGGGAGCTGCATCCTTCAACCGCCCTACTTGAAGGTGCGACCCAAGCCCCATGGCCCTCTCCAGCCACGGGATGGCACATCCACGCGGGGCTGGCATCCCTCGGCCGCCTCCGGAGGAAAACCATCCATCCCGCTCCCCTGCCCTTGCCTGCGTACTGCTCGGAGACGCTCCTGGGATGCTGACGTGCAGATAAATCACCAGCCCGAAGCACCTGCTCCGGGGCTGGGCAGCTGCAGGGCAGGGAAGCACCGGGGCTAAAAAAAGATGGGAGCAGATGGGACCGGACTCAGCCCCTTTGCTACCTCTTTGCGGAGGGACCGGGAGGTCTCCCCTGCCCTGTTTGGTCACCACCGAGCACTGATGCCGCGCGTGGTGGTGGCGGTGGTGCCCAGCGCACGCAGCTGGGATGCTGGGGACCACCAGCAAGCTCATGCAGCCGCTGGTCTGCCTCCCCGTGCCTCAGTTTCCCCATCAGTTAAGACGCGGCGTCCTGGGGTCCGCGTAGCGCGGTGGGAGAGGAAGGTCTGGGCTCTGCGTGGCTTCGGTGCGAGGATGTCACTGGGTGCCTACGGACCCTCCGGGCACCGGTGCGAGCCCCAGCCCCCCCGCGCCCCCAGCCCTGCCGGGTGCAGGATGCGGCCGGGCGCCTGGAGCTGGCTTCGGGGACGCGGGGACAGCGGGCGAGCGGGGGGGACACGGCA
>NW_008795256.1:57117-59662 GCF_000699145.1 Aptenodytes forsteri | reverse complement strand
CCCTGCCTGCCCCGGCCCCCTTCCCCTGCCTGCCCCGCTGCCCACCCGCCTGGAAGGAGGGGAGGAAAGGCAGCCCGGGGGTTGCAGGAGGGAGAGGTCCCAGCTCAGCATCGCAGCAGTCCGGGGACCAGCGGGTTTGGTGTCCGAAAGGACACCAAAGGACCCCGGGTTTCCGCTCTGGGCCTCAGTTTCCCCACTCCTGCTTTCACGTCACCCGCAGGCTCCCCGAGGCCGAGCTCGCTCCATCACACCGCGGCCCAACTAACGGGTAAAATGAGAGCGAGGGACTTGGAAAAGCCAACCCCAGATGTCCCTTGGGGACTGTCCCACCCTCCCCAAATCCTGGGCCACCCGCGCTGCCCCAGAGTCCCCCGAGCTCCATCGCCGGCTCCGAGCTGGTGCCAAATTTGGGCTTCCTCTGCCCTCAGAGCCGTGAGCCGGCGGCTGATGGAGAGGCTTTGGCTCGCCACGAATGGATTAGCGAAGAGCTGGGGAATAGCTTCTGTGGGATTGCTCCCATAAACGGGAATAACGCCCCTTTCCCAGGAGCCACCCTGCCCGTCTCCAGGCCTCCAAAATGCTCTGGCGAGGGATTTTGAATGACCTTTTGGTTGTCTTTAGCAGAGGTCTGGGGAGAAGAAAAGATGGGCTGGAGAGGGGGGACCTTCAGGGAATGGTTTTTCCTCGCTCCCGAACAGGAGAAGGAAATGAACTCCCAGCTGAGCTCCCGCCGGTGCCAGCTCAGCCCAAGAATACCTGGAAATGGTTGGGTTTGAAAGGGGAAAAAAAAAGATCTTCAATTTATGGGCTTGTTTAGGCAGGGAAATAGAGAAATATCCCCCCCAACACGTGGGGGATCGGAAAACGCAGTAAATCAGCCAGAGACACTTCAAATTTGGTGTAATTGTGTGGCTGTGACACAGGATTCGAGGGGGCTTCCTCTCCGAGGAGGCGTGGGGGGGGGTTGGCTGGGAAGGGAGGAAGAAATCGGGGGGTTCCCGGTGCCCCCACTGACCTGTTGAACTTCACTTTGCAAACCAGGTTCCTGCCAAGGCGACCGAAACCCTCAGCCAGGCTCACCGGCGGGAGCGATCCGGCACGGCTGCCTCGCCGGGAGATGCTCTCACAGCCTTCGCCTCCTCCTCTCCCCTCCCAGGTAACGTGGGGAGCGGAGCAAAGCCCACGGGGGGGGAAAACACGGCCCCACACGCGTGTGCGGTGCGTGTGGTCTGTGTGTGGTGTGACCTTTCCTCGCCGTGCTGCTGCCTGCGTGATGTTATACATAAATCCCCGTACGAAAGCATCGGTGTTTCAGAAACACCCAGCGTGAGCGATGTACGAAACGCCCGGCTCGCTGGCACGTGTAAGCGTGGGCATGGCGTGTGTAAGCGTGAGCATAGCGTGCTCGTGTGGGCTTGTGCGGAGGCAGGCGTGTACGGAGAGGTGCCGCGTCGCCAGGCCTGCTGCGTGCGGCAGCAGAGGAGCGGGAGGGCACGCGTGGGCTTTGCAGGTGCCGGCGGCACGGGCCTCGCTCCTGCCGGACCCTCGGCACGTGGGTTTAACCTCATGGCTGCGGCGCCGGTGCTGCTCTCCATCACCTTGCAGCATCCATCACCCAGCCGTTTCGGAAGGGGGGTTGTCCAAACCAAAGCCCTCGAGGTTTCTGTTCCATGTTAGCGGATTAAAAACCCCATCTCTGTTGCAGACGCGTCTAAAGGGAAAATCTTTCTCGGGGCTGAACCTGCTTCACCCTTGCAGGGGTTTGCAATTTGCCCTAAAATCAGGCAGGGTGTCTCGGGCGGCTTCCTTCGCGACGTCGGAGCTCGCCAGCAGCAAACGGGGCTCCGAATCCGGCCCGTAGCACCGAAAGGCGTGAATCCCCGGAGATTAGAGGGTTGGGTTTTGGTGTGGTGGGGTTGTTGGTTTTTTTTTTTCCTTCCACAATGCCATTCAGGGCCTGGAAAGGCTGTCCCTGTCCCCTCGACCCAGTCCAGCTCTCCGGCACGGCTATGCAAATCGGTCAGTGCTTTTGCAGGCGACATTAGGACTCGGATGAGCAGGAGCTCCCCCGGGTAAGACACCGCTGGGGGCTTGCGGGGCTATTTTAAGCGAGGCAAAATGAGGGAGGGATGGTTGATTAATTTCTGCGATTAACTAAGAGTTTGTCAGCGCAATGGTCTTGGTTTTACTCTCCTTGGTTTTTGCAGCCGGGAATTATTTATTTTTAAACAGTGTTTGGGGGGGACGGGACGTTTCTTTTTCTGTCTCTGAATATTTCCAGCGAGAAGGTCGTTACTCTCCAGCTGATTATTTAGCCTGGGGAGGGAAATGAGTGAGTCCAGCTGCGTGGGAATGAAAAGCTTCAAATGCTGTTGCGTTCGCTGGCAGGCGAACCCGTGCAGCTCCGGTGTGAGAGGCAGAGCACGGCTGCTTTGCTTTCACGGGAGAAATCCTAACAGGATCCTGCCAGGAGCTATCCCACCTCCAGCAGCAAATTCGGTGCCGGTGGCAAATTGCTCTCCCGGCCAGCAGCGGGAAACGGCTG
>NW_008795256.1:56546-57085 GCF_000699145.1 Aptenodytes forsteri | reverse complement strand
CAAGTGGCTGCCCCGCCCAGCAGGGGGAAACGGCTGTAGCCGTGACTTCCCAGCTGCCTTGCAAACTTTTCATCCATCCCCTCGGTGGAAACCCTCGCCCGCAATTTTCTGGTTTCTCTTATTTTTCCATTTAAAAATCAAGAGGAGGGGAACTGTGGCGATTTATTGTTTTGGAGAAAACATCCTTGCTGGTTTTTTTTTGGGGGGGGGGAAGCGTCCCTGCGCGAGGATGCTTTTCCTTTGTACTTCCCTAAGGCGGGACAGCGAGGGGTTAATATGGAAAAGATCGAATAGACGCGGCCCGTCCGTCAGGATCCACCCTGGTGGACCTTGGGCTGGTTGGTTATTTTTAATTTAATAGACTTGTCAATCGGCGCCCGCTCGCTGGCCTGCCAGCCCCACCGTGTCTCACTTTGGCCAAGGCTGAGTCTCAGCTGGCAGGCAGCAAAAATCCACCGCAGCCCAGAAATCCCTGATAATAATAATAATAATAATAATAATAATAATAATATGATCACTGGCAGGGAAAAGTGCAAGCA
>NW_008795256.1:50533-56363 GCF_000699145.1 Aptenodytes forsteri | reverse complement strand
AGGGAAAGAGGGGCGGGGGGGAAAGCCATGTGGCTCTTTGTGAAAGGAATTAAAATGGGTCCCGGAGGCTGCGAGTGCTGGGATAGAAACAGGCGCCGACGGGAACGGGAGCCCTCGGAAAGAGGACTCTGGAAAAAGAGAGCTGCGGATACAAAAGCAACAGGCTGGGGAAGGGAGGTGCGCTGGGATGCTGCCAGCCGGAGCTGGGTGTGGGCAGAGATTGGGCAGCAGCAGCAGCATCCCGGGTCACCCCCATGGCCCCTGCGATGCTCCCGGGGATGTAAAACCCCGGGGGCCAAGGCACGGGACTGGGATGCAGCTCCCTGGGCAGAGGATGCCGGCCAGCGCGGGACGCGTGTGGGGCAACCCTATAAAACCTCCTCTGTGCCTGGCACCGGCCTGCCCTTCCTACGCATCTTTTCACCCGGGTCTTTGCTAGTTTGGAGGAGGAATTAAAAACATTAAAGAAAAGCGTGCCGACGCTGTTACGGTGGGAAAGGCCTGGGAGCTGCCTTTGGGATGCTTTATTTTTCACCTCTGAGACCCTCTAGGCAAATCCCAAAGGTGATCCTGCAGCGGTGCAGGGAAACGGGGACCCTCTTGAGCCCCAGGGGGTTCGTCCTCTGCTGGGATCACGGCCTCGACACATCCCCAGGGCTCCCCAGACACGCGGCTGCACCGAAGCCGGGGCGAACCCGCCGGCGTCGGAGGAGCCGCCCCAGATTGACGCTGTTCAACTAAGCTTTTCGGCTAGCGTTGTCCCTCTGCCTTTTTAAAATGAGAATAACGTGGTAAAAAAGCAAAGAGCGAGGACAACCCTGTGCCCGCGAGCACGGTGCTTCGCCGCTGCGCCCGGCATTCGCCGCGGCAGGTTGGGAAACCAACCTGGAAAAGCATCCTCCCGTTGCATCGCCGCTTATTTTCCCTCTCCCCTCTCCTGCATCCACCGCTATCGCCAATCTTGAGGTTAGACCCTGTTGGCTTTTTGTTTCTGTGGAGGGGGGGGAATAAATTAATTAACTACATTCAGTTTTATAGAGCCACATAGTGTCCTTAGCCGTGCGTTTCAACCAGCTTTGCCGTGCAACAGCTGCTCTGAGCCAAGGTGTCTCGTAAAAGAAACACCCCCAAATGGGTCGCGTTGGATTTGAATTCATCGTCTCCTTGGGTTTTGTCTTTGTGAGGGATTTTTAACGCAATCGGGTCTTCCAGAAAACGGACGATAACAAAGCGCGGTAAATATATTGTCCGATGACCACAAAACAAATGCTGTCAGGAAAATGGAATGAAGGCTTGAAAAATGGGATTTCGGGAGGAAATATTGAGCTGGCATCAAAACCGGCATTGTTTCCGCAGAGCGAGGGAAGCGAGTCTTGCTTAGGGCTGCTTGGGGGCAGAGGAGAAGTTCCCCAAACCCTCGAAAAGTTGGGATTTGGGCTGGCTTTGCTGGCTGGAGTTTTTGCCGCTGAAAATATTTGCAAAGTCCCCTTCTTAACTGATACAAATAATTGAGTCCCAAGTCACCGTGAAGAGACACAAAGGAGTTTTAGTTTGGGATGGACATGAATACCTCTTCAATTCCCCCCCCGAAACGTATTGCAAAATACGTTCAACGGCCGCTCACGCTGCCGTGTGCCTTTTTAATTCCTCTGCTTTTGGTCTCTTGGCTGTTTTTCCCAGGAGAGGAGCCATCTTCCCCCGGGGGATCCTGCTCCCTCGCTTCCCTCTGTCTCCCCCTCGGCAGGTCCTTGCTCTCTCCGGGGACGACAGTTTCTCTCCGTTGGCATCCCTCGCTTGCCATTCCCAGGAGCTATTTTACACCCCACAAAGACCCTCCCTCAGCTTCAAATTCTTGTTTTGTTTTTTTGTTTTTTTGTTTTCTTTTTTCCAAAAAGCCCTTTTTGTGCCGCCTGCTCGGGGACCCGAATTAAACCCCACGTTTAGCAAGCGGCACGGTGGGGTTGGATGTTCAATGGCTACAGCGTCGCTCGTAAGGGTGGTGCAAACGCTGTGGGCATGGAATATCCTTATTCCAGGGATATCGCAGTAGAAGACACTGACTTGAAATGTCCTTTACACTGATTATGTCCAGCAGCTTTCTGGGTTTCTAACTAAATTTATTTGCAGCAGTACTGATCCATTGCTTGCGTAGGGCCCGGGGAAGTTTAAGAAGCAATTATACAAGCCTCAGCTTTTCTAACAAATTATAAAAGCCTCAGCTATTTACTGGAGGGAAAATGGAGGCATTTTAAAAGATACTTGAAAATTTAGCAAGCATGTTCCTATTAGGAAAATCGCCTTGTCTGCTTGGTAAGCATATTGGATCCACTAAATCCGCCTCCATCCCCTTTCTATCCCCCCCCAGGTCCCCCATTCCTGCGGGCGGAGGAGACCCGGGAGCAGGTCGCGGCAGGTGACTTTATGCTGGATTTGAGCCGGGTAAGAGACCCGAGCGCCGCGGAGGAGCTCGCCCGAAACCCGGGCCCGTTCTGCGCTGGCCAAAGGCTCTTTTTCAAGGGTTTTGTCCTTGTGCTGCGCTGATTTGCAGCCTGTGTGGCCGTCTGCGTCGCCTGCGAAGCCAATTGCGGTGGGTTTTGCACCTCTGCTTGTTCCTCAGGTGGCAATGAGCGCGCACAGCGTGGAGAGTCCGAAAGTGCAATTTCAACACAAAGCTTTCAGCTTCGTTAAAGACATGCTAAATACCCCCTGGCACACAAGGACCTGCCAGGCGCTGGAGAATAGAGCTGGTTTGTTCTGGAGGGCATTATCCAACCTCAATTGCTTTTATTTTTTTTTTTTTTTTTTTAAATCCTACTTAATAGTATTAATCTGCAAGTATCTTTTCTGCTTTTTTCCGAGATAGCCGCGCAGGCACGCCGGGCTGGAGAACCCGCTGCTTTTTTCCTTCAAGGAATGGGCAAACTTGCCTCAATATTTGCAGAAAATGCTGTTGACTAGTGCAAAGGGAAAAGTTAAAGGCTGGGAGCGGTGGAGGGAGCTGGGAGCAAGCGGGGAACACGCAGCCTGCAAAACTTCGGCTGCCGCTAGACACGGTGAGCTATAAAGCCGTAAACCCCAGCTTTATTAGCGCTACCCCATCCCGTGCCCTGCATTTTGGGGAAAAAAACTAGCAAAAAAAGTCCGAGCCAACCCTCCATTTATTTTTTTAGGAATAAGCTTGGAAGCTAAAAGCAACGAGGGGTGATTTAAATTTTTTTTAATTATTTTTTCTTTTAAAAGGCAGCCCCGCGTTCGCTTAATCAGCGCTTGCTTCTGGCTTGTGCTGGAGCAACACGGAGGAAAAATAAATTCCTTGGGATAAAAGCAGCTCTCCGCCGCGGTATTAGAAGCACAAAGGTGTCGGCAACACGGCACAGATGAGATTTGTTTAACACTCCTCTGAGCCATTTAAACCACAAATTAATGAACTTGAGACCGACGCAATATTGACGGTAATCTTCCCTTTTGAATTTGCTTACTTGTTCGTTCGCTTTCCTGCTCAGTGCTTGCTGGGTCTGACAAGGGCTCCTCGCTCTGCGCCGGCTCAAAGGGGAGAGGTTACGCTCCAGCAAGGTGGGTTTGAAATAATTTCTTACCAGCGCGTCATTTCGCTGGGAAAAAATGCGTCGGCATCGGTGGGCTCCCCCAGGGAGAGCGGAGAAGGGAGCTGCTCATCTGGGGGCTTTTGGGGGAGCAAAAAGGACTCGTTCCCATTGCTGGGGGGGATTATCGGGTTTAATTCCTTTTTCCCCTTCTCCCTGCTTTTGCGCTTAGAAAAATAAGGGTGAAGCAGCGGTCCTGCAGCTCGCTGGGGATGCGCAAGCTCCGGATAAATACCTGCCTGGTTTTTTCATCTGTCGTTATCTGGGAAGAGCCGCGACTTACACCCGGTGGCATCCTCTAACAGCCCGCTCTAAGCCGCCGCTCCTCGTTGTAAATTCAGAGTCCGTCCCTCCAAGCCCGAAGAAGTGACGTATTCCTGTCCTTATTTTATAGAAATTT
The DNA here is from genome assembly GCF_000699145.1 of Aptenodytes forsteri. Classification (NCBI taxonomy): domain Eukaryota; kingdom Metazoa; phylum Chordata; class Aves; order Sphenisciformes; family Spheniscidae; genus Aptenodytes; species Aptenodytes forsteri. The sequence goes on along the minus strand of NW_008795256.1, from coordinate 52,361 downwards.
TATAGATTTACTATAATCAACTTCTCTGGCTTTTGCTAAAGGTTACTTTTTGCTTCTTAAACAGAAGAAAGAAATGGATTTAGCCCTCCTGGATTTAAATGAAAGGTGTCAGGACTTTTGGGGCACAAAACAGGGGAATGAGAAGGCGGGTTTGCAGCCGCAATTATCTAAATTACCTGAATTATCTGAATTATCCTTACATCTCCCACAGGACAAGATACCCGGCTAGAAAGGCTGAGCTGGGACCACCAAACCAGCACCGGGAGGGGAGAGGAAACCCAAGCGATGGGAGAAATGGGGTAAGGATTCAGCGATGGAAAACAGGGATGTTATCGATCGCTGTTTTAGTGCCCCTCCGGGGATGTGGTACCCGACGGGCACTCAGGGATGGAGTTATCTCTCCGTCTCCTGGATCCGGCGCGCGTCTGGGCAGAGGAAGGTCTCAACCTCTCCCCGCCGAAATGCCTGCGCTGGGGACGCGTCCGGGAGCTGCCGAGGGACAGTATTCCCAAAATGCCTCTTACAATCCCTATTTCTCCCCATCAGCTGAGTCTGACCACCCTCAGCCTCGTCCTTCGGGTATTACCGCTATTAATCACCCCACGTACGAAAACTTTTTAGGACCAGCCTCATCCTCATGGAAAGATTTGCAGTTTGCTTCGCGCGGGCCGGGCTGGAGCCTTCACTGGCAAAGCAAAATAGGAAATTTCTTGCTTTATAATCACATCCCTCCTTTTTAATAGAAATAAGTAACCGTCCCGGAGAGCCGAGCGAATTTGCAGCGTGTGGTTTTTACGGAGGAAACGCATCTTCGAGGTAGTAAAAGTAACATTTTATGGTGCAGAGAAAGCGAACCGAGTTTGCAGAAGAGGCTGCAGCGACGCTGGTCCAGAACCGTGACGGGTTCTGTGGGAAAACAGTCGCCGCCGTAACTTGTCCTAATGCAAGTGGGAAAGGTCAGCATCAGCCGTGCTCTTGCCCCGGCATCGGCAGCGAGGGGGATGCTCCCATCCCCGTGTCTGCCGGGGGCTGAAGCTTCCCCTTCTCTTTTTTTTGGGGTGCCGGGGCTTGGAGCAGGTGGGATTTCTCCCCAAAGTGCTCCTGGGAAGCAAGTTAAGAGCTGGAAAATAGGCAGGGAAATTTCTGGCTGGAGAGGGGAATGCTTAAAAAAATCAGCCCCTGCATCCATCCTGCTCTGACAGGTCCCCGAAAAAAATCTGGGGGTTAAAACCTTCCCTCCGCATCACGGGGAGGCTGCAGCCCCAGCCAGGGTCCCGGCTCCTGGTGCTGCGCACGATTCTCTGCGGGATCTTTAGGGGGTTACGGGGAATTTTGCACATGGAGCCGCTTGTACAGCAGGGGAAACTGAGGCACGGAGCGAGGCGGCGACATCCTCAGCTCCTGGTGCAAAGCCCCGTCAGAGCAGACCACCTCTGGGTGGGGACACCCAAGGACGTGGGGACACCCAAGGTCATGGCCTTGATGCCTTCGGAGCACCCCAAACCAGCCCCGTCCCCCCGGGGTGGTCTCCATCCCGCTCCAGGGCCCCCCAGCCCCGCTCGGCCCCACCGGCAGCGGCCCCGTGGTGTTTTTTTTTGTGGCGGCACCCCGGGGGGGCGGAGGGGAGCCCCCACGCAGCCGCCGCGGGGCCGCACCGTGTGAATTAACCAACTTTGTTTTCCACCAAGGCTTTTCCCTTAATAGCCGTCCCCCTCCCCCTCGCTTTTGCGGGCGTTTGAGGAGAAGTGAGGCGTGAGAGATCCTTTGGAATAATGAGGTGTAATTAGCCCTGGCAGCTCTTATCTTCCACCCCCCCCCCCCCTCCAAT
>NW_008795256.1:50111-50519 GCF_000699145.1 Aptenodytes forsteri | reverse complement strand
ATAAAAAAAAATAATTAAAAAAAAAAAAAGGCAAGAAAAGGGGGGGAAAAAAAAGAAAAAAAGGGAAGGAAAGGAAGGTGGGGAGGGAGGGAGGGAGGCGAGAAAAAGTTGGACGCCTTGTCCGGCTCTATCCTTCTGGGCCAGGTCCTGGTCCCTGCGGATGGGGGATGCTGGCTCCATCCTGCTTTGATAAAAAAAAATAATTAAAAAAAAAAAAAGGCAAGAAAAGGGGGGGAAAAAAAAGAAAAAAAGGGAAGGAAAGGAAGGTGGGGAGGGAGGGAGGGAGGCGAGAAAAAGTTGGACGCCTTGTCCGGCTCTATCCTTCTGGGCCAGGTCCTGGTCCCTGCGGATGGGGGATGCTGGCTCCATCCTGCTTTGGGGGCTGGTGGTGTGGGGGGGGGGGGGGTT
>NW_008795256.1:47594-50070 GCF_000699145.1 Aptenodytes forsteri | reverse complement strand
ACGCGGCGGGGCAGCCGGCTGCGGTCACTGACTCGCCGGGTTGGTACCAAAACCAAGCCCTGCAGCCGGGCAAGAGGCATTGTTAGGGGTGGCGGGGATGAAAGCAGACCCTGGAGCCCCGAGCGTCCTGCCGGTGCGGTCCAGGCAGCCCCGGGACGGGCAGGAGCTGTCTTTTCCCACCCGGACACCGGTTTCTAACCCCGACTTTGATTCCCGTGTGCCACATCAGGTTGCCGGTACACGAGGGAGGTGGGAAAAGCCGCCTCGAGCAGGACCTGGGCGCAACGGGGCCGTTTTCGGGCCACTCCATCCCTCCCGGCTCATCCCCGCATCCCCCCTTGGCCCCGACACCTCCCGGCCCCCGACGCTGCCCGTCCATCCCGCTCCTGCCCCGCTGCCATTCCCGCTCGGCCCTTGATCTTTCGTACCCGTGACCCTGATCTTCAGGCTGACAGGCTGATGGATGGGCAGCGCCCCGGTGATTTACGACATCCTTTAATATTTGGCAAAGTGGCCGAAAGGCCCGGCCAGCCGACGGAGCTGGGTCGGGGGGGGAGACGGCCGGGAGATTTGTCAACCTTTGAGCCGGGGAGGCGGGGAGGGAGGAAAGTGCCCTGTCTGTCCACAGTGATTTATACACAATCGCCGTGATTAAATTGGCCTTAGCTAATGATAACTAACTAGTCAGGGGCTGACCTTTCTCTGACAATGGAAGGGGGCCGGGAGCCACGCTGCTGCGGGGTGTCTAATGGGGATGTTTCTTCAGCCAAGACACCGCTTTTTTTTTTTTAATATCGCTCTTTTTTTTTTTCTCTCCTTCAGAAATGGTTTCCCAGCCGGCCCCGCGTACAGAAGACGCGGGACGCCGCATCTCCCCGCACCCCGGGGTCTCGCCCTCGCCGCACATCGTCTCGCCGGGCTCTTATCGGCGCGGTCGCGGCCGGGTGCCACGGCTCTGGAGGGACCCGCGTGCCCGAGCCCGTGGTGCCGGGACCGGGAAGGCCGGAGTCAGTAGGTCTGATGGTTTTTTATCTGGGGAGGACTTGAAATACGTTTCCAGTGGGAAATCTCACCCGTAGCCAAGCTGAACGGGGTCCGGGGGGTGGCTGCGCAGGCGCCCTCAAGCCTGAAATGTCCTGGTTTTCCAGGGATGCCACGTTGTCCATCCGTCCCTCCTTCCCCGGGTCGATCCATCCCTTTCTCTCCTCCTCCACCTCTTTCACCGGTCATCCCCATCTCTCCCCCGTGCCGCAGAGGGGAACAGCCCCTTGTCTCCCTGCCAAGCTACGATGGGGGTATTGGAAATGATCAAAAATGGGCTTTTCTGCTTCAAAACACCTTTTGCCTCCTTTTCTTGCCCTAAATAAAACCCACAGCCGCTGAAATGGCCCCTGACCACCTCCAGGCTGAGGTTTCACTGCTCGGCCCAGATTTTTCCCGTCGGGACTCTTTACGCAGGTTTGGTTTTTTGGGTCCCGTTTCAGACGCCTGTGTTGGTGTCACCGCATCCAAAGTTTTCCCCAGCCGGGAAGGACGTCGCTGGCTCGCCGCAGCCTGGAGAGACGCCGGAGAGATGCGCCGGCGGGCCAGAGTTAAGGGTAAAAGGGAGTAAAATCCTCCGGGGATGGGGTCGGGGATGGATGTCTCGGTGCGTGCCGCCCCGGCCGTGCCGCGCCGCGCCCCTGGCCGCGTTCGCCCTCTCCGCCCTGACGTCTTGACACGCCGATAAAAGCCGGGCTGAAGGGGCGATTTCATGGAGATTAACCTCGCGCGCAGCGCTGGTGCCGCCGCTGCCCCACACCGGGTCCCCCGTGTATCAAAGGCGGATTACAGATATATTAGCCCCGCCACCGGTTTTATTAGCCGTGGTTTATCACGTGGAGGGGGGGGACGGCCAAGGACAGGGGACGGAGGAGCCCGGCCACCCTCTGGGAACCCGGAGCGTCACCAGAGAGGCTTTAAGTGAATTTTTGGGGAGGGGACCCGGGCTGGGGTCAGTGTTTTCTGCCTGGGTCCCGCTACAGCCTGGCTCCCCAAGATTTGTGGTGCCGCTGGGCGACGCCTGCGGTGCCCACGGCGAGGGAGAGGGGAAGCCTTCTGCCCCTCTGCGCCACTCCGGGCTGGGTTAGAGAGATTTGATTCAAAACACACCCCCCCCAAAAAAAAACCACTCAGGTGGCTTCTGCAGGGGATGGGAGATGCTGGTCGTGTCCCGACCGGGCGCGTCCCTCCCCATCCCACGCCAAATCTCCCCCAGGCTGGAGGAATTCGCCTCCTTGGACCCAAACCGACTCCCTTCAAACCCCGAGCGTCCCCGGTGCGTCCCCGGGGGTACCCGCCCCCCGAAAGGGGGCTCAGGCGGATGCCGGGATGCCCGGCGTCGATGCAACGAGGCACGGCGGGGCGGGGAGGAAGGATTTGAGCCTGAAAGAGGTTAAAGTGGGGCGCGGCGGGAGGGGGTGGGGGGGAGAAAAAA
>NW_008795256.1:46283-47088 GCF_000699145.1 Aptenodytes forsteri | reverse complement strand
CCCCCGCCCCCATGTCACCCATCGCCGGGGCAAAACCCACCCCGGTCCCTGCCCGGGTAGCGCCAAGTCCCAGGGAGTGATTTTTGGTGATTGCCACAAAAAAACCCCACCGTCCTCGATGCCGCGGAGGTGACGGGGATGTGCCTGAGATCCCGTGTCCCCCCCGCCCCCCAGCCACGAAACACGGGCACTTCGTCGTGGCGAGGATGCTCGATGTCCCCACGTCCCCTGGCGATGGAGACCACCTTCTCCCACGGGGGATGTTTCCGGCATCGCCGTTCCATCCATGGCACCGGCATCGCCGTCCCGTCCACGGCACCGGTGTCCCCGATGTCCCACCTGCCTGGTGGGGGACAGTGGCCTCGGGACGAAGGGGACGGACGCCTGGTGGGTACCTCGGTGCCGGCGCGGGGGGCTCCATCCCTCCGGCACGCCGGCACGGCACCGGCCAATGCTCCCCACCGCCCTTTCCAATAAGCGGCAAATGATTCTTCGTCCTGTCGCTCCCCGGCGGCAATAAACCTTAATCACGATGAAGTCATTTGATTTCCGTGTCCTGTAATCGCACGGCGATTTGGCATTAATTAACGAGCGCTTACGGGAAGGGCCGGCTGCCGGAGTTAGCGCTGCGCTTTTCCAGAAGATGGATTACCTCTGGAGCGTCTGGGGGGCCTCTCCAGTGCCGGCTGCGCCGGGGGACGTCCCGTGCGGGGAGCGGGGTCCTGAGGGGACGTCGAGCCTAACAAAGCGCCCCGGCTACCGAGGGAGGGGACGTGGGTGCTGTGGGACCTCTCATTTTCACTCC
>NW_008795256.1:44247-45523 GCF_000699145.1 Aptenodytes forsteri | reverse complement strand
TGACGGCGATTTACCGGGCCTCGGTGCGGTGCGTGCCTCGGTTTCCCCGGTGGGGGAGGACGGGGTCCCCCTCTCTTGCACCCTGAGGGGCTGGTGGTGACGCGGCACCGCTGTGTCGGAGGGTGGAGACAGGGACAGGAACAGGGACGGGAATGGGGATGGGTTTGGGATGGGGACAGGGTTGAGGACAGGGATGAGGATGGGGATGGGGACGGGGACGGGAAAAGGGATGGGTTTGGGATGAGGATGGGGACAGGGATGGGGACAGGGATGAGGATGGGGATGGGGACGGGGACGGGAAAAGGGATGGGTTTGGGATGAGGATGGGGACAGGGATGGGGACAGGGATGAGGATGGGGATGGGTTTGGGATTGGGATGGGGATGGGAACAGGGATGAGGATGAGGATGGAGATGGGGATGGGTTTGGGATGAGGATGGGGACAGGGATGAGGATGAGGATGGAGATGGGGATGGGTTTGGGATGAGGATGGGGACAGGGATGAGGATGAGGATGGAGATGGGGACGGGAAAAGGGACGAGGAATGGGGATGGGTTTGGGATGAGGATGGGGATGGGAAAAGGGACGAGGAATGGGGATGGGATTGGGATGGGGATGGGGACAGGAAAAGGGATGGGGGAGTGTTGAGGATAAAGATGAGGATTAGGGATGGGGAGGAGGGTGAGGATAGGGGCGAGGATGAGATTGGGGAAGTGATAAAGATGAGGATGGGGATGGGAAAAGGGCCAGGAATGGGGATGGGATTGGGATGGGGAGGGGCAGGGATGGGGATGGGATTGGGATGGGGATGGGGAGGGGCAGGGATGGAGTTGAAGATGGGGATGGGGACAGGGTTGAGGACAGGGATGATGGTGGAGATGGGGATAAGGATAAGGATGGGAATAGGAATGGGGAAGTGCCGAGGATGAGGATAGGGATAGGGACGGGGATGGGACGGGATTGGGGGTGGGAGCAGCCTGCCCGGGCAGCCCCATGCTGCGGCCGCGGGACTGAGGGAGCCGTGCGGGGCCACCGCAGACCTCGGAGCTGCCGGCGATTTACCGGGCCTCGGTGCGGTGCGTGCCTCGGTTTCCCCGGTGGGGGAGGACGGGGTCCCCCTCTCTTGCACCCTGAGGGGCTGGTGGTGACGCGGCACCGCTGTGTCGGAGGGTGGAGACAGGGACAGGAACAGGGACGGGAATGGGGATGGGTTTGGGATGGGGACAGGGTTGAGGACAGGGATGAGGATGGGGATGGGGACGGGGACGGGAAAGGGG
>NW_008795256.1:41084-43032 GCF_000699145.1 Aptenodytes forsteri | reverse complement strand
GCCGGAGTGGGGGGGGGGGGGGGAGAGACGACGACACATGTGGGTGCCCCGTCCCCAGCCGTGCCTCAGTTTCCCCCAGTGCAAGGAGGGACGCTGCTGTGCCGGCAGAGGTTGTTGCACTCTGAACCTGAACCTGCGGGACGCTGTGGCCCCGGGTCCTGCCCGCGCCCCCCGTCACCCCTCAAAGTCCCTGGGGACCGTCTCCTCCGTGTTAGGAGTGACAGCTGTGGCCGCCACCAACCCTCAGGTCCCCAAAAGAGCCCTGACCCCGGCAGCTCCCGAGCATCCTTTGGGATCCCGAGGAGGTGGGGACCGGAGGAGGCCCGTACCCCCGCCCCGGGAGCGGCTTCGCCCAGGGCCCACGGCCGGCCCCAGCGCCGGGGAAGGGGTCACGGCCACGGTCAAACCCTCCTGGCGGGGATCTCCGCTCTGACCCGTCTCCGGCTTGCAAGGGGTTACGGAGCCGGGGCAGCGCCTCCGCATAGCATCTACCTACTGACCGCAAACTTACCTCCCGATTATCGATCCCCTCCCCGGCGCTGCCACCCGCGCCCGCGCCCGCGCACACACGTGCGCGTACACACATGCACGCAGGTGCTCGCACGCACCCGCAGGTACCCACGAGCGTCGCGCACACGCACCCGCACATATACGCACGTTCATGAGTGCACACGCGTGCGCACGTGTGCACACCTAGGTGTACGCCGGCATCCACGCACGCACACGCGTGCACGCACGTGCATGCACGCGCATTCGCGCACAGGCGTGCGCCTTCAGGCACGCGCGCTCATGCGTGCACACGCTGCACTGGCCTTGCTGACGCTGCAAATCCCGCTGTGAGAGGGGCGAGCACCCCAGTGGGTGCTGGGTGGCCATGGTGGGGCCGCATCCTGCGCACCCCCTCCCCTTTCCCATCTTCTTTCCGGGCTCTCCTTGCCCTTCCCCGGGAGGAACCAGCCCTGGAGCCCGGGGCGGGGAGGGGGGGTGTGAGGATTTCCCCCACATCGCCCCGGTGCATCCCAGGGCCGGGATGTTTGGGCCATCGCTCGCCCGAGTGTCGGGCGCTGAGCTCACGGCAGCCAAGCAGCTACTTAATCGATCGATCGAGACATTTATCTGCCTCCCCCGCCCCATCGCCGCTGGATCGCCTCCAGGTCGCTAAAATTAGAAGCTGTTGGAGCGGCTCTGGCCGCGCTGGGGGCGGGGAGCGCGGCGGGAAGGGTCAGGGTGTGGTTGGAGGCACCAGGGGTGGGGTTGGAGGCACCAAGCAGGGGGTTGGAGGCACCAGGGGTGGGGTTGGATGGACCAGGGGCGGGGTTGGATGGACCAGGGTGGGGTTGGAGGCACCAGGGATGGGGTTGGAGGCACCAGAAGCAGTGGTGGCACCGCGGGGACACCCTGGGAGCTCCTGAGGCGGGGGGGGGAAATGTCATTTTTCCCCTCATTCATTTCCTCCTCGAAATCAAATCAAGGCTTTTTAAGTGCTTGAAATGGGATATTTTAATTTTACACCCCTGGGTGACCCCCAAAGGTGACAGTCCGGGGCTGGAGGGACCCAAAGTTTCCCTGGGCTGACGCGGAGGGGTCGGACTCGCTGCTTTTAGCTGCAACTCGACAGGGAAAAGGGAATTAAAACAGGAACGCGAGGCGGCTTTTTTATATTTTCCCTGGACATATTCGCCACGATTAAGGGAAAAAAAAAAAAAAGAAGGAATAACATAAAAAGGAAAGGCTGCAGCTTGTCGGCTGCGCCAACCCCCCACGCTGCTCCGACAGCACTCGGAGGTTTAAAAATGGCTTTTTTTTTAATTTTTGTGTTATTATTTTTAATTCCCCCCCTCCCTAAGCTTGGCTCCCCGGCTCTGATTGACTGTGACTGACAGCTCTGCCCATCGTTTTCTGCGGGAGTCGCTGCTGGATTTGCAGCTCCCGCTCGCTTTATCGATAT
>NW_008795256.1:38955-40049 GCF_000699145.1 Aptenodytes forsteri | reverse complement strand
GAGGACAAAAGACGTTGGAGAAAAAAGAAATAATAATCGTAATAATAGACGTTTCCCTTGCCCACGGGAGGGAGCGAGGATACAATATAGGCTTTTATTTTATTTTCTCTTTATAAATAGTGCCCCCACCCTGTGCCCCGCAGGGGGAGGCGCCGCCCGGGGGCCGCTCCCCCAGGCGCTCGCGGTTTAGCCCCCCCAAAAACCTGCTTTTGTCCCTTAAATGGGGGGGGGGATCCACCCCCTCAGCAGCATCCCTATCCCCAGGTCCCCATCCTTGGGGGGGGGGTCCCCGTTCTTGGGGTCCCAGCGTTGGGGGTCCCATTGTTGGGGTCCCATCCTTGGAGTCCCATCTTTGGGGTCTCCATCTGTGGGGTCCCCATCCTTGGGGTCCCATCTTTGGGGTCTCCATCCTTGGGGTCCCCAACCATGGGGTCCCCATCTTTGGGGGCCCATCGTTGGGGTCCCCATCCTTGGGGTCCCCTCCTTGGGGTCCCATTCTTGGGGTCCAGGGTCCAATCCTTGGGGTCCCCATCTGTGGAGTGCCCATTCTTGGGGTCCCATCGTTGGGGTCCCCAACCATGGGGTTCCATCTTTGAGGCCCCATCCATGGGGTCCCCGACCTTGGGGCCCCCTCCTTTGGGTCCCATCCTTGGGGTTCCCATCTTTGGGGTCTCCATCCTTGGAGTCCCCATTCTTGGGGTCCCCTCCTTGGGGGGGGGTCCCATCCTTGGGGTCCCCATCTTTGGGGTCTCCCTTCCTTGGGGTTCCATCCTTGGGGGAGGGTCCCATCGTTGGAGGGGGGTGTGTGTGTGTGTGTGTGTCCAACCCTTGGGATCCCCATCTTTGGGCGTTCCCAACCTCGTTCTTGGGGTCCCCTCCTTGGGGGGGGGTCCCATCCTTGGGGTCCCCATCTTTGGGGTCTCCCTTCCTTGGGGTTCCATCCTTGGGGGGGGGTCCCCTCGTTGGAGGGGGGTGTGTGTGTGTGTGTGTGTCCAACCCTTGGGATCCCCATCTTTGGGCGTTCCCAACCTCGGGGTCCCCCCTCCCGGGGCGGGGTGGGGGGGGTGGGGGGGGGGTCACTGCATGGGGCCGTA
>NW_008795256.1:33072-34143 GCF_000699145.1 Aptenodytes forsteri | reverse complement strand
GGGGATGCCCGGCCGCCGCCGAGGAAAGTTCCTCCCTGATTTGGGGACGCTGCCCCCGAAAGGATGGGGCCAAGGGACGGAGGGAGGATGAAGAGCGGAGGAAAAACGAAAGAGAAGGGAGAGGAAAGTTCCTCCCTGATTTGGGGACGCTGCCCCCGAAAGGATGGGGCCAAGGGACGGGGAGGATGAAAAAGTTCCTCCCTGATTTGGGGACGCTGCCCCCGAAAGGATGGGGCCAAGGGACGGAGGGAGGATGAAGAGCGGAGGAAAAACGAAAGAGAAGAGGGAGAGGAGTTTTCTCTTTCTCTTTTCCCCCTTTTTCTTTCTCTTTCCTTCCCCGCCGGCCCTTTCTCACCCGCTTTCACTTTCTTTCTTTTACTTTCTCTTTCCCCAGGCGCTCCTTTCCCTTTCTCTCCCTTCCCTTTTTCTCTCTCTTTTTCTTTTTTGGTTTCTCTTTTTTGCTCTCTCCCGTCCTCACCTTCCTCTCCCTCTTTTGTCTTCGCCATTCGGGCTCGCTCGCTCCCTTCCTCCTTTCCCCTCTCCTTTCCCTCCTCTGTTTTGTTCCTGCACTTTTTCCTCCTCTTTTTGCCTCCCTTTCCCCTTTTTCTCTTCTTTTATTTTTGCTCCCTCTTGCTCTTCCCCCCCCCTTCTTTTCTGCCTTCGCTCTCGCTCTGCCTCGCTCTCGCTGTTCTCTTTTTAGCGCCCGCTCCCTCTTTTCCAGCCCCTCGCCTTCTCCATCCCCTCTCCTTTTTTTGCCTCCCCTCTCCTTTCGCACCCTCTCCTCCTTTTCCACCCTCTCTCCTTCTTTTGCATCCCCTCTCCTTCTCCAGCCCCTCTCCCTCCTTTCCATCCTCTCCCTCTCTTCCACCCTCTGTCCTCCTTTTCCAGCCCCTCTCCCTCTTTTCCATCCCCTCTCCCTTTTTTGCACCTTCTCCTTTTCCACCCTCTCTCCTTCTTTTCCATCCCCTCTCCTTTTCCAGCCCCTCTCCCTCTTTCCCATCTTCTTCCTCCTTTCCATCCTCTCCCTCTCTTCCACCCACTGTCCTCCTTTTCCAGCCCCTCTCCCTCTTT
>NW_008795256.1:29147-29815 GCF_000699145.1 Aptenodytes forsteri | reverse complement strand
GTCCAGGGCCATGTCCCCAGGGAGAGGGGACAGGGATGGGGACGAGGACAGGGATGGGGACAGGGGGCCATGTCCCCAGGGAGAGGGAACAGGGATGGGGACAGGGGGCCATGTCCCCAGGGAGAGGGAACAGGGATGGGGACAGGGGGCCATGTCCCCAGGGAGAGGGAACAGGGATGGGGACAGGGGGCCATGTCCCCAGGGAGAGGGGACAGGGATGGGGACAGGGACAGGGAGCCCAGGGCCACGTCCCCAGAGAGAGGGGACAGGGATGGGGACAGGGACAGGGAGCCCAGGGCCACGTCCCCAGAGAGAGGGGACAGGGATGGGGACAGGGATGGGGACAGGGGGCCATGTCCCCAGGGAGAGGGAACAGGGATGGGGACAGGGGGCCATGTCCCCAGGGAGAGGGGACAGGGACAGTGGGTCCAGGGCCATGTCCCCAGGGAGAGCCAGGTGGACATCCCCAGGAGGCAGAAGGGACAGGGGTGGGGACAAGGGACAAGAATGCAGAAGGGGCCAGGGACAGTTCCCCACGGTGGGAGTGGGCTGGGGAAGGGGACAGGGATGGGGCTGGTCCCAGAGGGATCCCGGGGCCGTGTCCCCAGGGGAAGGGACGGGGAAGGGGACAAGATGGGGACAGCCTGTGGCGGGGGGGCCCCCCCACC
>NW_008795256.1:24961-25754 GCF_000699145.1 Aptenodytes forsteri | reverse complement strand
CCATGGGTGACGCATCGGGGCACCCAGCCATGGCCGGGCAGTGCCTGGTGCAGGGGGTGAGGGGGGGCCCCCCCACTGCACCCCGAAATTAGACGAAGGGCTGGGGCTGCAGTCAGGGGGGTTGCTGCACCCTGTGATGCGAGGGGCCGGCAGCACCCCCGGGGCGCTGTGCTCAACGAGGGGCTCTGCACCCCCAGGGTTGTGCACCCCAAAGTGCCGGGGCACCCAAGGGTGCTGTGCGCGCTGAAGCACCGTGCACCCCAAGGGGCTCTGCGCTCCCCCCCCACACCCCCCAGGTGCCGTGCACCCTGCGGCGGCGTGCGCCCTAAAATGCCACACGAACCGAGGCGTCGTGCACCCCAAAGTGGTGTGCACCCCCAAGGCGCCGTGCACCCCACGGGGTCGTGTGCTTTAAGGTGGTGGGCACCCTAAAATGCCCTGCAGCCCCGCGGGGTTCTGCAGCAGGAGGCGTGGTGCACCCCAACGTGCCATGCACCCCCCACCCCCCCCAAAAAAAAGGGTTGTGCACCCCAAAGGGTTGTGCACCCCGGCGTGCCGTGCACCCCGACGTACCATGCGCCCCCAAGGGATTTGCACCCCAACATGCCACGCGCCTTGATGTGCCGGGCACCCCAAAAAGCTGTGCACCCTGAGGCGTGGCGCGTGCCCAGGTGCCGTGCAGCCCAAGGGGTCCTGCAGCCCAAGGGGTCCTGCACCCCGAAAGGCCGTGCGCCTCAGGGTGCCCCCCCCCCCCCCCCCCCCCCCACCCTGGGGGGAGCTAGAGGGGACTCAC
>NW_008795256.1:22197-24067 GCF_000699145.1 Aptenodytes forsteri | reverse complement strand
ATCACTGCAAAACTTGCCCCCGAGTTTCCGGCAGTTTCAAGGCGAGGGAGCTGCCGAGGGCCAGGGCGGCGGAGGCCAGGAGGATGGGCACCGCCTTGGTGATGCCCACGAAGGAGGTGAAGATGCTGATGCCCAGCACGGCCGCCAGCTTGCAGAGGGCGTTGAGGAAACCGAAGGCCGTCGTCCTGCGGGTGCCGGGGGGGACACACACACACACACACACGAAGGGGTGGCATCGCAGCCGGCAACCCCCCAGGGATCGCTTCCGTGTGGTTCCCCCCCTCTCCCCGTGGCGTGCAGGCGGCACCCGAAAACTCCTACCTGGCACCCCACGCTTTGTAACCAGCACCCAAAACCTCGTACCCGGCAGCCGGCGCCCCCGCACTTGGCACCCGGCGCCCCGCGACTTGCAGCTGGCGCCCGGAGCTCCAAAACCGGCACCCGAAACGCGGCGCCCGGTACCTGCGCCCAGCACCCCATGCCTTGCAGCCAGCACCCAAAACTTTGTACCCAGAACCTGGCACCCCACACCTGGCGCCCGGCACCTGAAACCTTGTAACCTCGCGCCCAGCACCCCACATCTGGCACCCAGCACCCAAAACTTCATCCCTGGCGCTCCACATCTTGCAACCAGCACCCGAAACCTTGCACCTAGCACCCCACGCCTTGCACCTAGCACCCGAAACCTCACCCCCAGGACCCACATTGGCACCCAGCACCCAAAACCTCACACCTGGCACCCAAAACCTTGCACCTAGCACCCGAAACCTCACCCCCAGGACCCACATTGGCACTCAGCACCCAAAACCTCCGAAACCCCAAACCCAGGACCCACATTCGCACTCAGCACCCAAAACCTCACACCTGGCACCCAAAACCTTGCACCTAGCACCCGAAACCTCACCTCCAGCATCCCACATCTGGCACCCAGCACCCAAAACCTCAGACCTGGCACCCAAAACCTCACCCCTGGCATCCTGTCTCTTGCACCCAGCACCCAAAACCTCACCCCCAGCACCCGACACCTCACCCCCCCCGGCGGGGCGCCGGCCGTGGGGCCACCCGCACCTCTTGTCGGAGGGGTAGAGCTCCACGGTGAGCACGTCGAGGGCGTTCCAGGAGGCGATGCTGACGCCGCCGAAGAGGCAGAGCAGCGCGATCATGGCCGACTCGCTGTTGCCGAAGGAGAGGAAGAAGCAGCTGACGCAGGACATGACGCTGGAGCCGGCTGCGGTGGGACACGGGGACACGTCAGGGCTGGGAGAGGGGACGAGCATCCTCCCCGCCCGTCGCATCGGGGAGGGGAAACTGAGGCAGGAGAGCATACAGTCACAGAATGGTTTGGGTTGGAAGGGACCTCGAAAGGTCGTCGAGTCCACCCCCCCCTGCCGTGGGCAGGGACATCTTCAACTAGATCAGGGCGCTCAGAGCCCCGTCCAACCCGACCTTGAATGTCTCCGGGGATGGGGCATCCACCACCTCTCCGGGCAACCCGTGCCGGTGTCTCACCACCCCCAGCATAACAAATGTCTTCCTTAATGCCCACCCAGCATGCGGAGGCGGCCGATCTTGTCCATGAGGAGGGCCGAGACGATGTTCCCGGGGAGGACGGCCAAGGTGCCCAAGAAGCTGACGAAGTAGATCATGTAGGCGTTGTTGTCGTCGCTGAAGTCCAGCTGGCAGCCCTCCTTGTTGTGCATGAAGGTGCTGTTCACCACCCGGCTGTTGATGAACTTGTACTCAAAGAGATCTGTTGGGATGGAGAAGAGGATTGGTGGGGTCACCTCCATCCCCATCACCCCCTTGGGGACCCCCCTGACACCCCCCCCCCCCCCTACCTGGGTCGGAGACGACGGGGGAGGCGACGGGG
>NW_008795256.1:19911-21627 GCF_000699145.1 Aptenodytes forsteri | reverse complement strand
AGGGGAGAGAGGATTGTGGGGGTCCCCTCCCCCCCCATCCCCCCCTTGGGGACCCCCCTGACCCCCCCCCCCCCTCCTACCTGTGTTGTAGAAGACGGTGGAGATGAAGGTGCAGTTCTTGAAGAAGGTGTTGCTGGAGGTGATGTCCTCGAAGTAGCACTCCTCGAAGAGCGAGTCCTCGAACGTCACCGACTTCATCTTCAGGCCGATGAACCTGGCGGGGTTGGATGGGGGGAAGAGCCCAGCTCGTCACCTCCCCTCATGCAACGAGCAGGCCTGGCCTCAGCACACACACACACACACCCCCCACCCGCCCAGGACGCACTTGTCATTGAAGTACTCCCCGCTCCGGTGGATCTGGTTCTCCAGGGTGAAGTTGAAGGTGAAGTGCCGGACCTTCTCGTGGGTGAAGAGCTTGGTGCGTGAGGCGTACTCGATGTTCTGCAGGTGCTTTATCATGTCTGGGAACCAGACGGTCAGCCCGTAGTAGCTGCGGGGACAGAGGGGCTGAGCCCGGGCACCGTGATGCCCGTCCCGTCCCAGTGCCGCCCATCCTGCTGCCAGTCCCGTCCCAGGCTGCCCGTCCCCGTCCCAGTGCCGTCCACCCTGCTGCCAGTCCCGTCCCAGTGCTGCCCGTCCCGTCCCAGTGCCGTCCATCCTGCTGCCAGTCCCGTCCCAGTGCTGCCCGTCCCTCTGCCATTCCCACCCCAGCAGTGCCAGCCCCATCCCAGTACTGCCAGTACCATCCCGCTGCTGCCCATCCTTGCTGCCAGTCCCGTCCCAGTGCTGCCTGCCCCATCCCAGTGCCTCCTCAGTGCTGCCCGTCCTGCTGCCAATCCCGCCGCAGTGCTGCCAGCTCCATCCTGGTGCTGCCCATCCCATCCCATCCCATCCCATCCCATCCCATCCCATCCCATCCCATCCCATCCCATCCCATCCCATCCCATCCCATCCCATCCCATCCCATCCCATCCCATCCCATCCCATCCCATCCCATCCCATCCCATCCCATCCCATCCCATCCCATCCCATCCCATCTTTTCCCATCCCAGTGCTGCCAGTCCCATCCCATCCCAGTCCCATCCCAGCGCTGCCCGTCCCGTCTCATCCCAGTCCCATCCCGGTGCTGCCCGTCCCATCCCATCCCATCCCAGTGCTGCCCATCCCATCCCAGTGCTGCCCATCCCGCTGCCAGTCCCATCCCATCCCATCCCAGTGCTGCCAGTCCCATCCCATCCCACCCCAGTGCTGCCAGTCCCATCCCATCCCCGTCCCATCCCAGTGCTGCCGGTCCCATCCCATCCCAGCCCATCCCATCCCATCCCATCCCATCCCGGCGCTGCCAGTCCCATCCCATCCCACCCCAGTGCTGCCAGTCCCATCCCATCCCAGTCCCATCCCAGTGCTGCCGGTCCCATCCCATCCCAGCCCATCCCATCCCATCCCATCCCATCCCGGCGCTGCCAGTCCCATCCCATCCCATCCCATCCCAGCGCTGCCCGTCCCATCCCGGTGCTGCCTTGGCTCCATCCTGGCGTTGCCCAGCCCCAGCCCCGGCCCCGCCGCAGGGTGACGGCACCCCTGGGTGCCACCCCTCGCCCCCCGCTCCAGGGCCGCCCCCGGCGTCCCACCCCGGCACAGCTGGCAGGTCCCCCCAGCCCCACCTGAAGGACATGGTGAACCACACGGCCATCATCCTCAGCGGGACGCGGCGGT
>NW_008795256.1:19185-19468 GCF_000699145.1 Aptenodytes forsteri | reverse complement strand
AGCCCGGGGGCAGGGGGACCTTACCGAGAAGACCCTCTCGGGGTGGCCCTTGGCCCTCATGTTGGTGTCGTGGACCTGCTTCAGCACCATCCAGGCCTCGTCGTGCTTGCCGTTCTGCGAGGCAGAGCCCCGGCTTACCCTGG
Source organism: Aptenodytes forsteri (assembly GCF_000699145.1). Lineage (NCBI taxonomy): Eukaryota > Metazoa > Chordata > Aves > Sphenisciformes > Spheniscidae > Aptenodytes > Aptenodytes forsteri. The sequence goes on along the minus strand of NW_008795256.1, from coordinate 19,325 downwards.
GACCAATCCTGCCCCCGTCCCACCACCCACTTGGGGGTCCCTGCCTTGGTCCCTCCATCTCTGTCACCCACCCAGGGTCGCTGCCCGCGTCTCCCCATCTCTACCGCTGGCTTAGGGTCCCTGCCTGGGTCCCCCCACCC
>NW_008795256.1:18206-18892 GCF_000699145.1 Aptenodytes forsteri | reverse complement strand
CCCCCCGCCCCCAGGTCCGCTCACCTCCAGGAAGAAGCGGGGGCTCTCGGGCATGGTGGTGAGCGCCCCGATGGCGAAGACCGAGGGGAAGGCGCAGACCAGGACGAAGACCCTCCAGCTGTGGAACTGGTACGCCGAGCCCATCTGGAAGCTCCAGCCTATGGAGATGGGACAGGACGTGGCGGCGGCGCTGAGACCCACCAAACTCGCCGCACGCTCTGGCAAGCGGGAGGCTCTTACCGTAGTGGGGGATGATGGCCCAAGCCATGGCGGAGGCGTAGATGCCCCCGATCATCCAGAACATGCAGAGCCAGCTCAGGTGTTCCCCGCGCTTCTCCTGCGCCAGGAACTCCGAGAAGTAGGAGAAGACGATGGGGATGGAGCCACCGATGCTGGGGGGACGGAGGGCAGAACCGGCGTCACCGCCCCCCCCCCCCCCGCCCCCCCCACCGCCGCAGCAAACTGGAGGGGGGATGTGTGCACGTGTGTGCGTGTTTCGGCACGGTGAGGGAGTGGGAGGGAGCTCAGCCCCCCAACATGGGGGGCCCGGATGCCTGGGTCCCCTACGCAGTGCCGTGGCCCCCCCCCTTACCCCACGCCCGAGAGGAGGCGGCAGAAGAGGAAGGTGCCGTAGCCTTGGACGAAGGAGGAGAAGAAGGCGAAGACGCTGTTGACGGAGAGGGAGA
>NW_008795256.1:16596-17000 GCF_000699145.1 Aptenodytes forsteri | reverse complement strand
ACCCCCCCCCGTGTCCCCCAACACCCACACGTCCCCCTGTCCTGCCATCTGCCCATGTCCCCCCATCCTCCCCGTGACCCTCCATATGTCCCGTGTCCCCCCGCGTCTCCCTCAGTCCCCCTTGTCCCCATCCCTGCGCTCCCTGTGCCCCTCGCCTCCCCCTGTGCCTCTCTGATCCCCACGTGTCCCCCCGCTCCCCGGCATCCCCATGTCCCCTCACATCCCCGCGTGCCTTCGTGTCCCTCCATGTCCCCAGAGCTCCCAGGGCCCCCCCGTGTCCCTCCACGTCCCTCCCTCTGCTCGTGTTCCCCCGTGTCCACAACTGCTTGTGTCTCCCCACATCTCCCTGTGTCCCCCTGTCCCTCCTGTGTCCCCCCATATCCCACGTGTCCCCCCATATCCCT
>NW_008795256.1:13210-15138 GCF_000699145.1 Aptenodytes forsteri | reverse complement strand
CCATCTGCTCATGACCCCCATGTCCCCCATGTCCCCCCATGTCCCCATCTGCTCGTCTCTCCCCACATCTCCCTGTGTCCTCCTGTCCCTCACGTCCCCCCATACCCCATTTGTCCCTCCGTGTCCCCATCTGCTTGCGTCCCCCCATGCCTCCGTATCTCTCCACATCCCCCATCTCCCAGCACCCCTCCACGTCCCCCCATGTCCCCCTGTCCCTCATGCCCCCCATATCCCACGAGTCCCTCCATATCCCTCTACCCGCTCCCGTCCCCGTCCCCTCCTCACCCAGCATGCCCTTGTTGGAGTCGGAGAGGCACATGTCCTTCTCGGCGCTGGGCAGGACGAAGCCCACCACGAAGACCTCCACGCCGTCGGCCATGAGGGCCAGTCCCAGGACGAAGTAGAGGGTCCACTGGAAGCGGCCGTGGCCACACTCCTGCAGGATGAGCTCGTACTGCTGCGCCAGCTCCTCCTTGTCCTTCCGCCGCTGTCCCTCGCTGTCATCGAAGGCGCCGACGGCCGCCTCGGCCCCCAGCCGCTCCCCGGTTTTCAGCGAGTCGTGCCGGGGGATGCCCTGGTATTCGCCCTCGTAGATCTCGTCTTCCTCGTCGTGACCCTCAGTGGCATCGCTGGAAGCCCCCTCCTCTTCGTTGGCCCCCTCGCCCCCCCGGTAGTAGCCGTCCTGGGGCGGGTAGTCTTCATCATCCTCCTCTTCCTCGAAGCGGGAGTAGGAGCGCTTGGTGTACTCGTCCTGCACGCGGTCCATGCCCTTGCTCACCTTCTTGGCCGCGTGTTTCTTCACCTCCTTGGCGATGTCCTTGGCGCCCCGGATGAACGCCGTCCGGTCTCGGAAGCTCTCATCCATGGTGCCGGTGGGATTGGCCGGGACACCGGGATGGGGAGGGGGGGGGTGTCTCTGTGTCGGTGGCTGCGCCCTCACACCCGGGGACCACGGTGGGATGCGGGAAGACGGGCGACGGCACTACCCATCCACGTGGCACCAGCTGGGAGGGGACACGGGGGGACCCCAGATGCTGGCCCGGACCTGAGGAGACCAGACACAAGCAGGGGCCGTTTTAGGATGGGAACAGCCCCGCACCCCACCTCACCCCGGGGTTTGCTCTGCTCTGAGCTCCCTCCGCCAGCACCCGCAGCACTTTTTCCCCATCTCGGAGGGGAACAGGAGGATTTGGGGCACCCCCGCCCCACGGCGAGGTGGCAGGGGGGCTCACCCCAGGGCAGGCACCCGGGCACCGCGAGCCCAGCTTGGGGTCAAGCACCCGCAGCGGGGGCCGGGATGGGGCCAGCTCTGGGGGACACCGGGCCCGTGCCAGCCCCCCCCGCCAGTGCTCAGGTGCCCTCTCCCCTCGCTCGGAGGATCGAAGCTCTCACAGGCACCCACATTTCAGCAGGATTTAGACACCCATCGACCTGAGGGTGGGATCCAAGGTGGATTCTCCAGTGTCTAATAACGTGGCTGAGCACACGCTACGGCGCTCGTTTGCCTCCCTCTGTCTCTTTTCCCCAGCTGCCTGTTTGAACCAAAACCCACTGGCACTTCCTAAATAAATCCGCGGCAGAAGGGAGCATGGCGCAGGCGGATTCGATACGGCGAGAGGGAGGACGGATCCAGACGGACAAACAAGACGAGCTGAAAGACGAGGGGGTTGGCCCACGTCTCCCCTGCCATTGCAAGGCCACCTGCCCCATCCACCCCACCCGGGGACCCCGGTGTCCCTTGGGGACGGGGGGGTCCGTGCCCGGAGCTCTGCAGGGCCGCAGTGCCCCCCGGCTCGGACCCACAGTGTGGATCCCGGCAGTGATGGATCCCAGCTGTGATGGATCCCAGCAGCGATGGATCCCAGCAGGGAGCAGGAGGGTCCCACAGCCCCTCCATCCCACCCACCCCCCCTCCCCCCGGCAGGCCA
>NW_008795256.1:12033-12733 GCF_000699145.1 Aptenodytes forsteri | reverse complement strand
GGGGGGGGGGGATGACGACACATCAGGGACATCGCTGCTCCCCCATCCATCCACCCAGGGAGCCGGGGGGGACATCAGGGACATCGCTGCTCCCCCGTCCATCCACCCAGGATTGCAAGTCACCACCAAAAACTAGGCCAGCAGCGGGCCTGGACGGAAGCCCCCCATTTTCTTGGGAACCATGGGATGGAGCAGCACCGGCACCGGAGGGACAGCGAGGGGACCAGCCCCCCAAGGGCACAGGGGTCCCCAAAGCCTTCCAGGGCAGCCCCAGTGCTGCGTGCCCTGGGTCAGGGGGGCTCAAGGAGGCGAGTTTGGGATGGGGGTCCCTGGGAGGGGTCCCAGGCTGGCCGACGGGGACCTGGCTTCGCCCCCGGCTCTGATCCGGCTGCCCACGGTGGTGGAGCGGGCTCCGGGGACCACGTGTGCCGGGCCACGCTCCCTGGGGGAGGTTTCCAGAAGGGATTTGGCTGCGGGTTGTGTTTGGCGAGAGACGCTGGCGTCGGCAGAGGCTGAACCGGCCGCCGGGGGCAGAGCTGGTGGGTGCTGGGGGCACCCTCAGCACCCCCAGAGCCTGGCCTTTGGGGAGGAGAGGGGGCGCCCGGCTACACCCCCGAGGCTCTGATCTGTAGGTGGCATCTCCCTGTCCCCACGCATCCTGCACCCCCCTTCCCCAGCCCAGCGTCCCGTCCCGTCCCCC
>NW_008795256.1:10059-10502 GCF_000699145.1 Aptenodytes forsteri | reverse complement strand
ATGTTATCCGGTCCCCCCCCCCCCAGTTTCTGAATTAAGCCAGGCAGGTGCTTTTAAGTAGTGTAAAATCACTAATACACCCACTGCCCTCGCCTCCCCGGCCGGCTGGGAGCAACCCCGGCCCCGTGCCCATCCAGGGCAGTCCCCGGTCCCTTCCTTGGATTAAATCCATTGGCACCTGAGGCCCCTGGAAGGAGCCGATTCACGGCCAAGGTCATTTTGCTCCAGCCAGGCTGGCGGCTCCCTGCAGTGCCTCCCAATGCGGCCGTGCCGCGGGACGCCGTTAGACGGACCGTGACGTATAGGGAACCGGCAAAAGGAAGAGGGGAGCGGAGAGAGGCCAAATACCTGCCGGGGAGGAGGAGGACGGTCCGGGAGGCAAGGTCACAGCTCGGCTCCGTGAGGGAGAGGCTGCTCTGCACGAGCCGGGGAGCCTCGAGCGG
>NW_008795256.1:8986-9754 GCF_000699145.1 Aptenodytes forsteri | reverse complement strand
AGCGGAGCCAGTGATCGATGCAGCCCTGCGTCACCGCACACCCCGAAACCCCCCAGGAGGTCCCACGCTAGGGCTCATCTGAGTCCGTCCCGTCCCCTGTCCCCCATCCCCCCCGCCGCAGCCCCCAGCCTTTTTGCATTACGGCAAGAACATGGCGACAAGGGAGAAGAGTTTTAAACCGCCTGTGTCCAAGGTCATCTTCCAACACCCCCCCCGCTTGCCACCCCCGGAGAGCTGTGGCGCTCCCCCTCCCCAAAACCTGCCGGTACCGCCACGATAAATATCCATCCCTGCGATGAAATCCCAATCCCCATCGGCAGAGATTCCCCGGCCGTACGACGGCGCGGGAGGGATGACAAGAGGCTATTAAACACGCACATAAAAAGACAGAGCAAGGCTAGAGGCAAGGTTTTCCAGGACAAAATGGCCACACCAAGTGGAAAGGAGAAGCCGAACCCCTAATCCATCAGACAGCGGCTCCAAGGATGCTAATTAAAAGCAGCGGGGAGAGGAGGGGGATCTGCCTCATGAAAGGCATTTCTTTCTCTCCTTACCTGTTTCAGCCCTCGCTCCTCTCCAGCCCTCCTTTCGGCGTCTGCCTCCTGCGCTGCGAGGAAGGATGCTCCGGCAGGGATACGGCGAGAAAACAGCTCACGGGTACCAGACCCAGCGTTAACGCCGCAGCCTCCGACACACAGGCTGAGCATTGGGAGAGTCCATTGCAACAGCCCGGGGAAGGGAGGTGGCGGGGAGGGCTGTGCTACAGCA
>NW_008795256.1:4029-8671 GCF_000699145.1 Aptenodytes forsteri | reverse complement strand
GCAGCGCAGCCGCAGGCAGGCAGGCGGCGGATGGAAACGCAGCCTGGCAAATCTGAGTCACGGCCTCCTCGGGGGTGAATTTTGATTTCTTCGGATCAAATCGTCTCCGCCTGGGCTGGCCAGACCCGGCCCCTCCGTTGTGACAGGGCACAAATGCCTTCGACATCTTTTTTGGGGGATGCGAGGAAGAAGGCGGTTATTGCAGGGAGGCAAACCGAGGTCCGGGGCGGATGGAAACGCAGCCTGGCAAATCTGAGTCACGGCCTCCTCGGGGGTGAATTTTGATTTCTTCGGATCAAATCGTCTCCGCCTGGGCTGGCCAGACCCGGCCCCTCCGTTGTGACAGGGCACAAATGCCTTCGACATCTTTTTTGGGGGATGCGAGGAAGAAGGCGGTTATTGCAGGGAGGCAAACCGAGGTCCGGGGTACCCAAACCAAACCCGATTTGCCCCGGGTCGCTCACCGACGGTGGGAAATGGGGACCTTGAGTGCTCCAGCCCAGCTCCCTCCCGGGGAATGTGGGGCGCCCCCAGTACCCGGGCTGCTCCGGCCGGGACTGGGTTCGGAGCAAGGTGGGGGGGTCCTCACGCTGAGCAGGGCTGGGAGCACTGGCACAAGCAGGACCTTCCCTGAGCCCCCTCCTCTTGCATCCCACGTGCAACGAGTTGAGCTAGTCTCAGCTTCCAGGGCATTAGCCCCAAAGCCATGCGATCCCTCAGCAGAATCAGGTATGGGGCCAGGCTTCCCGTGCCCGGGTTGTGCTGAGCTCGCAGTAGCTCGGGCACGAACCAGACCCCAGCGGGAGACCGTTCTTAAACAAGAGGAGGAAGAGGAAAGCGGAGGAAGAGGAGGCCGAAATAAGCACAGCGAGGGTAGGAACGAGAGCCCGGACTGACACGTTAACAGCCACGCAGCGGGAATTCAGCTCAGACTGGGCAAACAGGGTCGGGGACCAGTCCACACCAGCGGTACCAGCGCGGGGAAGGATTTCGGAAACTGGAAGCTGAGAAATAATTGAGATCCTGTTGGAAATAACCCCGAAGGGGGAATGCAGCTGAGCTATCGGCGTCTTTAACCCAGCCGAAAGAGGCTGGGCTGGGCCAGGGCTGCAGGAGGCCGAGGAGATGAGCTGGAAAGCTGACACACACACACACCCCCCCCCATCTCCCCCCTTGCGTGGGTGGCTGCACCCAGGGCTGGACGCCCACGCTGACAGCGTCGCATCCAGGCTGCAGGGCTAATCACGCGCCGAAGAAGCCCCAGCGCGGAGTCCATTGGCCTGGGCCGGACTGGTGAGCGCTCCCTTCCTCGGGGCCGCCGAGTCCCGTCAAGCTATGACTCATGCGTCACATCATTGTCATCGGCAAATCTCCGCGTCCCCTTTCCCTTCTGTCTCCGTGTCCCAGCATCCGCGAGCTCGCGTTCAGCCCCAAGGCTTCCATGCGCATAACCGGAGTAAAATGCATCGCAGCGGGGACAGGGGAACGGCTCTTTCCTGGCCCGAGGGCCTCGGATCACGGCACGTTTGCCAGGGCCTAAAAACCAGGCGTGACAGGGTAAAACCAGGCGCAATGGGATAAAACCAGGCGCAATGGGATAAAACCAGGCGTGACGGGATAAAACCAGGGGCGGGTCCATCCGCGGCAGGGAGATCGGCTGCCCCGGGGTGGGTGCCGGTGGCTTCCTCGAGCGAAGAGCACAGAAATGCCACCCCCCGGGGCTCGCCGGCTACATACCGGTTTCTTTGGACTCTCGAGACGTCAAAGCATCTCGGATCTCAGCGTCACGGTCATCACAAGCTGCAGATAACCTCCGTCCCCACAAGCACACGTCCCGCCCCTCCCGTACCTAAATCTACCCACTCCGGTAGTCCAAGCTGGACTCTTCCCAAATTTCTGACTGCAAACGATCGGGAGGGGGTTACCGATGTTGTCACTCCTTCCCCAGCCAGTCCGGGCCACGGGTATTCCCCGCCCCGACAGCCCCCTGAAGGGAGAAGAGGAGGCATTTGGGGTTTTTTTTGCTATTAAAGTATTATTAAAGTATTATTAAAACATGCTATTGTTCCCTCCCTGCACACACATACCGCAGAGGCTTTCGGAAGCCTGAACCAGACCAGCTAAGGCTGCTGTGAAATTGAATCCAAAGCCGTACAGCAAACGGCACGTAGTTTACGGGCTACGACTGTCTTGGGGCTGGAGCTGCTGCGGAGACCGGAGCATTTTGCCTTTGGAGAAAAGCATCCGGGGAGCAGCGGGAAGAAGGTGGGATTGGGGAAGCGGATGAAGATGTCGCCGAGCACGGCCTCAGTGCAGATTGGGATGAAGGAGGAGGCAGCGTGTTCCCATTTCTACGTCTCACCGCGAGCTCCAGGCTGACTCGGAGGGTCCAACACCGTCCGGGGCAGGAGGAAGGCTTCGTGTGTCTCAGCCTTTCAACACAAACGCCTTCAGCAGCAGCTTAATCCAACTCGCCGGGACGCGGCGGACGCACACCTCTCCATCATCTCCGTGGCAGCTCAGAGGGCTGCACGCTTCCCACCTAGCAGGAGCTCGGACACGCGAGCTAACAAGGTCACCCAGCCAGAGTCGCGGCGAGTCCGCGGAGACCAAGACACCTCGCTTCTGGCACGCGTTTAGATCCGATAGACGGATGGCGATTTGCCTCTCCCTTGGCATAATTATTTCCACTCCAGGAATGCTTTTAATTGCTGTAGCTATCATGGATTTTTTTTCATGGGACCGTTTGACTCGGGTCAAACCTCGGCACCAAAATCTTCCGTCACCTGCTCTCCGGCCCAGCATTAAGACTGACACCCCGCGTACGGTTAAAGCGGCCTGTTTGACGCTCCCGAAAACAAGAGTCCAGCTCAGCCCTCTCCAGCTGGCTCCTCGTCCACCACAAATTAAACCCCACAGCGCTGCGGCCGCTTTAAGATTTGTGCAGCTTCAGCGGTGCTTTTCTCTGCTGCGTTACGAAGTCCTTCCCTAAACCCATCACCTGCAGCAGGGGATTTAAGCGTCTACCTCGCCCTCCAGATCTCACTTACCAAACAACCCCGCGATGACGAAAGGGGAAGCACGGCACCTTCTTTCTCTCTGGCCCGCAAGGGCGAACAGAGATTGGAGCTAAAGGTCAGTTTTAGCCCTAGGATGTTAAAATAAAGCAGAAATAAACCAGCAAAGAGTAAAATCGAGGCTGAAAGCAAGGCAGCTGCTCTGCAGAGGACCGAAGAGCCACAGCAGCCTTCCGAGAGGAGTCACGACAGCCAAAAAAGCACTACAGTCCCCCATTCACATCCCCTGGTTCTTGCATAAAGCCACAAAATAACGCCAGGCGGCCAAGTATCTGGAAGCACTTTGATTTTTTTGGTCTTTAAATCACCGGGATTTAAAGCCTCCTATGTATCAAGCCGACACCTCTCTCCCTATCTCCAACTGCAGGCTCTTCCGCCTTCCCGTAAGGAGCTCTGCAGAAAGCCAAGCCCCCTCCCTCCTCACACCTTCCCAGCTGCCGGGGAAGGCGTGAAACTTGCCATCCACAGACTCTGCTTTTACACTTCCCCAATTATCGGTCTCGCCGGCGCGAAGACGCCGAATTCATTAGGAGAGGCGGGACGGGTTCTGGCGACTCAGCCCCAGGAAGCGTGGAGACAACACGTGGACCAGATCTGCCCTACCTCCTCTCCCAACCGGACCGCTTCACCCCAATTTTATTGCCGCCCCCCCCCCTCCAGTTAACAATATCCCCAGAACCACAGCTATAATGGCTTCCCGTGGCCGTGAGCCACATCAACGCGAGGAGATCTCGTTTCTAAAGTCCCTTCCCTGCGTGGAGAGGGACGAGGCAGGGACTCAGGAGGGCAGGTTTCGCTGCCAAATTACTCCTCAAAACGTCCTGCCCATTTACTTGCGCCCTCTGGGACAACCGTGCCCAAGGATGCGATGGATTTTTACGGCTTTAGCGTACATTTTCTTCACCGCAGGCGTACCGGATTACATGGAGCCTATCAGCCACCAGCGAACAGCCTGGATAAAGAAAGAGACCGGGCGCATCGACCCCAATTCAGCGCCTCACCGAGACAGACACACGGCACGGGTATCAGCAGAGGCAGAGAGCTTTCACGTGCCGACGGAACTCCATCGTAGGCGTCCCCGTGGCTGCGCGCGAGGCGAGAGCGGTCAGCAGACGATCAGCGCCTTGATCACAAACAGGCAGAGCCTCGCCCCGATCTCAGCGGGACGAACCCCCGGTTCTTAAAATGCTTTATTGGTAAATGGGCGATCGCTGCTTTACATAGAAAAAAAAAAAATCCTGTTAAAAGTACCTTGAAAAATCTTCAAGGCCGAGATAAACGGAAGGAGGAGGGGAAAAGTAACCAAAAAGAACACTAGAAAAAGAAACGGGGGAAAAGATGGGGAGAGGGAAAGATAGAGGGGGGAGCTGCGGCAGGGATGGCCCCAACTGCCCCTCTTGGGTGCGGGTATGTTAGCCCAAGGGGAAATGAAAGTCTGAGGACAGAGAGGGAAGGATCCCCAGCAGGGAGGGGGTTTTGCCACTACCTCATTTAGGGCAGGGGGCCCCTCAAGGGGCCACGCGGCGGCACCCCGGGGGGCCTCTGTGCAGGCCGGGGGGGGAGGG
>NW_008795256.1:1805-3845 GCF_000699145.1 Aptenodytes forsteri | reverse complement strand
CCCCCCTCCCCCCCCAGCAGGTCCCGGCCAATGGGTCTCTCCTCGGACACCCCCCCCCCACAGCTGGTGGACGCGACAGGTCTCAGGAACCCTCCCTGTCGGCAAAGCCCAGTTGATATCCCGACGTAAGAGACGGGGGGAAATCACCAGACAGCGGCAGAGCCCCACACCGCGACGGACACGAGGAAAGCCCCGGGAGACCCTGGCTTAGCAGCTCGCAGCTGCCAGGTCTTGCTCCAAGACACCTCTCCGCGGGGAGGCTGCGACATCGCCTCCTTCCCGTCCCCGTTAAGCTAGGAACGAGGGAGGGCGCGGGGCCGAAGCAAGCGCTGAACTCAATAAAGTGTGTACGATCGATAGAAAAGAACACATACCGCCTCTTGCAGGCACCCACTTACCCATGGGCGACCCGAAATGAGGTCCTCGGGGTGGCATACCCATGGGTGGGGGTCCAGGGTGTGGCATGCCAGGTGGGGGCCGTGGGGGAGGCTGGCCTCCGGAACCCGGTGGTCCTGGGTGATGCTGGCCCATCCCGGGCGGCCCGTGGTGGACTTGCATGGGAGGCATTCCTGGGGGAATAATGAGTCAAGGGACGTTCGCAGCGAGGGCAGCCGCTCGGCACGGCAGCTCCGGCCCCCTGCGGCCCAGAGGGGCACTAAATCCAGCTGTACGGTTACGACGTCAGGTCTGCAAAGGGGGTTCTGCTACCAAAAGGGAGGTTAAAGAGGAGAAAGCGCAAAGTTCGCCCACAAGGGGCAACAGGAACAGGCTGCGGCACAGGAAACGCTGCTTGGACGTTAAGCGGTGGCAGGGGCGAGAAAGACGTGACAGCGAGCGTGGTGCAGCCCTGGGACGGGGGCTCGGAGAGAAATCACCACCCTTGGAGATTTTGGACAAGCCCCTGAGCAACCCGACTTTGAAGCTTGCCCTGCCCTGAGCAGGAGCGGCCCGGGTCTCCCTCCAAATCTATTTTTTTGTATTATTCTCTTATTTTATCCCTTTAAAAAAACCAAACACGGATTCTGTCTTCCTTATCGGAAACCCAAGAGCCTGGCGCGGCTCCACAGGGCAGGCGGCGTGGAAGCGCTCGGTCAGGCTTTCCTTCGCCGTGCGTAATTGGCCACTCTAAAGCCCGAAAAGCCAGCTCGTAACTGGGGACAAGCAGCAGCCATCTGGTCGCTCACACGGCCAGAGCCGCGATCACACAAAGCGCCCTAATCAGCCAGCGCGGGAGCGCGTCTCACTGCAGGGGTCGTTTTAGAGCAGGCAGGATTAAAAACACACACACAAAAAAAATTAAATTGCGAAGTTCACTTAATTTTTGCATTTGAAACCAGAGTCTAGATGTACACGCTGCTCACTCCCCAGTACTACAGGGCTAAAAATGGAAGGAAATCAAAGAGACATTTTGTTCTCGTGTCTTGAATTAGCTCCTGCCTGGCAGAGCCGCAGACTGCGCTAAGAAGGTTCACACTTAACGTATTAATTTACACCAGAGAAAAATGACGAAGACTTGGAGTCTCGTTAACATCCTCCCAGCCAGAACAGCGCCCGAGACCTTAAAAGCCCGCGTCGCAACAGACCCTGCCTTCCCACGTCCCGCACCTTCCCACCTCGAGGAAACTAACGTCTCGACCCGCCTGGATGCCTCCCGGAAGGGCAGCGCTTCCTAAATAACCAGACCGCTTCATAAATCCCGCTGGGCCCCGCTCCAGGCTATTTTTTTTAAACCCGTTTTAGAACATCCAGGAGAGAAACCCAGAAACCAGGCGCGGCGCCGCTGACGTGACGTGCTCGCCTCTACGCAGACCCTGCCTTTTCTTCACCCAGCGCTGCAGAGAGCAACGTCTCGGGGAAAGACGCCGCGTTCAGCCCCTTACAGAGGATGGCAACAGGTTTCTCCCCATTTTACAGAAGGGGAACCTCAGGGAAGAAGGAGGAGGGGGCGATTTACCCAAGCCCACCCCCCAGAAGTAGAAGACGAGCGACGTTTCCCAAACCCGATACCCATCCGATGCTTACCTGGATGGTGCATCCCGC
>NW_008795256.1:0-1660 GCF_000699145.1 Aptenodytes forsteri | reverse complement strand
GGGGGAACGAGCCTGGGGGCGGGAGGCCTGGGAAAAGAGACGGTGAGAATTCGGTTAAGCATAAAAAACAAACCAACCAAAAACAAAAAAAAAAAACCCCGCCCAGGCAATCGGGAAGGAGGCGAAAGCACGAACAGCCTCAGGAACCGTAATAAAAAAAACGAGCAGGCGGAAGCAGAATCCTTTCACTCAGCCCTGGGACAGCGTAGGTCGAGCTGCCACGGGGAGGGAAGAGGACTTCCTAAGGTCCTGCCAGCTCGCGATCCTACAGCTCCGCTGAGGGTTTTGCGCCGACTGTCACCAAAGAGCGCCCACGCAGCGCAGTGCCACCGCCCTGAGCCTCCCCACGCGAGAAGGAGCGGCTCCGCAGGAGGCACGGCAGAACGCAGCCGCAGCCCCCCCCAGGACCGGCGGTGGACGGGCACAACAGCCTCCTGCAAAGCGGCACGGAGACGGGTGCTGCCAGGATTTACCCACCCGGAGGGGTGACGCCGGGTCCCAGGGAGGTGACAACAGGAGTCGGGACAGACGGAGGAGGAGGAGCGTCGGCGAACAGCTGATGGGGCCGATCCGCCTGCGAGAGCGGGTTCTGGGCTGCCAGGAGACGCTCGGCGGCCGAGCCGTGCCGCTCGCCTTTGGAATCTTTTTTGAAGGCGTAGGAAACGGTGATGGGCCTGTTGCAGAGGTACTGTCCGTTCATGGCCTCGATGGCAGCGTCCGAGGCATCAAAGCTGGCGAAGTTGATGAAGGCGTAGCCCTTCGAGTTGCCCGTGTCGGGGTCTCGCATGATCTTGGGCGTCTGCAGGATGACCCCGAAAGCGCTGAAGGTGTCGTACAACAGCTTCTCATCGATTTCGGGGTCCAGGTTGCCGATGAAGATGTTGGCCCCCACGTCCAGGTTTTTGTTGTGGGCCGAGGCTTTGTTCACTCGGATCGGTTTCCCATACAACTTGATCATGTTCATGATCTTAATGGCATAATCCGCGTCCTCCTCGCTGAGGAACTCCACAAACCCATAGCCTGCAACAAGTCCCCAAACAGAGCTTTAGGAGAGGGCAGACCCACGGCCTCCCGCAGCTCGTCCAACCCCGCCTGATTTAAAACCAGAGAGCCCAAAGCTCCCCTTAGGGGAAGGAAGACGATCTTTCCTGGGGATTATTCATCCCTCACCTCTCTTCCCGCGGTAATCTCTCTCTGACTGTCCCCAGCTGAAGCATTTTATTCAACGTGAAGCTTTTGAGAGAGAACAGTAAATGTCTCACCTTGGTGCTGGCCTGTGACTCGATCCTTGGGCATGTGGGTATTGACCACCGGTCCCGCCTGGAGAAAGAGCTCCCACAGCAGCGGCTCGCTGACCTTCTCATCCAACCCCCCAACGTACACCGTCGCGTCTTGAGCGGAGGGAAAAAGAAAAGCTGAGTTAGACCCGCGAGCCTGGGAAGCTGGAAGCCTTGGCTGCGCTAGGACTTGAGGGCTTGATGCTGAAATCGCTCGAGTCAAAGACAGAGATCCCCCTGAAACTTTCAACCGTATCTCCCGTAATTATGCTCTCAACCAGGGAGGCCCCCATCGCCACCCCCCCATTTTCTCTAGGGAGACCAGAACCGCTCCATTCCAGCTCCTGTGCGCCCAGGAAGCCTACTGCCCCCCCTTACGCCTC
>NW_008795255.1:0-404 GCF_000699145.1 Aptenodytes forsteri | reverse complement strand
TCACCGTGATGATCTCCAGCACCTCGCTCTTGCTGATCTCCCCGTTGCGGTCCACGTCGAAGAGGGAGAAGGCCCACTCCAGCTTGAGGTGGGGCTTCCCGGAGGAGGTGAGGTGGAGGGCGATGATGTACTCCCGAAAATCCAGGGTGCCGTCGTCATTGGTGTCGAAGCTGCGGAAGACGTGGCGGGCGTAGCGCTGGGGGTCGGAGTTGGGGAAGAAGGTGGCGTAGATCTTCTCGAACTCGTCGCGGCCGATGCGCCCGTCGGGGCACTGGCGCTGGAAGCTCTCGTACCAGCGGCACAGCTCCTCCTCCGAGTAGCGGGTGCTGGTCTTCAGCTCCTCCAGGAGCTCCTTCGACAGCGCCCCGCTCCGAGCGTTCCCCATGGCAGGAACAGCGGGGGAC
>NW_008795254.1:446596-449038 GCF_000699145.1 Aptenodytes forsteri | reverse complement strand
ATATGTTCTTCGTAGTTAAACTAAGAAGCAACCCGAGAGATATGATGTGTTTCTGTGGAACGGCACCATCTCTGATACAATCAGCTTAAGTTTTTGTTAATTCTACTACTGTCAACTGCAAATTCACTATCCTAGAAGTACATTTATTTGCCACAGTTGAGACCAAACTTCCATCGTAATAACTTTCTGTTGAAGCCTTCGCCTCTTACCTATTTCTTTTTAACTGGTAAAGAAACTTTCCTACTGTAAACTGAATTAGTAAGTCCTACCATTTGGGCACTGTTCGTCACCCTTCCAATCCATTGAAAACAAAGTTGTAATGATTGACGTTGCAAAGGGAACCTATGGCTTCGTTTGAATGCTTGACTGAGCTCACTGCTGAGTTGCTACTTTAGCAGAGAGGGGGAGCGCACCGCCGTTCCCTCCTGCTGGAGCAGGAAGGGTGGCGGACGGCAGGCTCACCGAGAGCGGAGCGAGCCGGGAACCATCACGGTGCGGCGGCAGTGAGCAGAACTTAAGACTCACCGCTGACCCGATGAGAGCGTTAACACTTCGTCATTTTGGCGTAAGGTGGAATTATACACATGCAGAATTGTGGTAGTGACACGATACCAATATATTATTAATTGATATCCCTAATTATTAGCCAGAAAATGTCATAGAACACAGAGAAACAAGTAAGCAGTGTCATAAAATAAGAGATGTGCATGTGCATGTATATATATATGCTAGGATAAGAAAGCTTACTCTTTCTTGCAAGCATTTAAGAACCACGAGTAATTCTTTATCTGAATGAGTTTGGCTGCTGTGCCATCACAGTACAACCACCGTCTCTTTCTCAAAAGACAGACGATTTGTACTCTCTATTTTATAATGCCTAAGGCTGAAACATCTAAGCATCAAGCAATCGCTCTGCTGCAGCAGCACTCAAGAAAGAGGTTCCATCTGCTCTCCAGTGTCCCACACCCCAGAAGCTTTGAGGAAGCACCTTCAGCTATATTCTGCCAGTTCTCTTCCTAGAAAACTACTACCTAGATCTGTGCATAAGGGAAAAACCCTCCCAGTCACCAGAAGCTTTCTTGACTTTGATGAGAATAAGGTACCTGAATCATTCAATTGCAGTGCCAGAGACTAATTTAAAATATGGTGCAACAAACGAATGCAACAAGCAAAAAGTGGAAGTATAGGATGAAGGAGCAGCACAAGAGTGAAAGGGGAATGACTGCACTGGCCGCCCAGTGTACAATCTGGTTTTACCCTTGTCTGGTTTTGTATTTATTTGTAAGAATTTCTATTTTTTTCACAAACTCTACTCTATACCCTTTTTAAAAAAAAGTATCTTTGTTGCAAATAAGAAATAATTCTAATAGTTAGTGCTTCTTTCTGAAAATCCAGCAGCATTCCCATCTTGGTCCCCAATCCCAGCAGGGTACAGATAAAGGGAAGGTCACAGTGTCAGTGGGGACAGCATAACCAGTACGCACAGATCTTGTCCCCCACTGCTGTCGCCATTTCCCAGGTAGCCTTTAACTTGCACAGATGAAGATCTCCTCTCTGACTCTACTGGAAGGTAGAAGAGTATGATACCAGTGTCCAAAAAGCCATACCTGGGCTCTTGTCTTTTTTCCACAGTTGTTTACTCCAGCGGTATGGTCTTCTCTGTATAGGAAGAACTGAAAGCAGTAGATAGTGGTGCGAGGGTGCAGCTATCTCACTCTTGGAGATATTAGTCCCAGCTACCTCCAAGAGTGAGATAGCTGCACCCTCGCAGCACTTATCCTCGGTCAATCAGCACATGAGAGAAGCATGGCTGACTACATCAGATGTGGCACCACAAAAAACTCTGCCATCCTATCTCCCATCTCAAAACCAGTGTCGCTGAATTGCTAGCACACAGAGTGGGTATACTTGCAATCACTAAGTACAGTGAGGAGAAACCCTGTACTGAAGCCATGAACACTCTGCTCACCAACATCTGAATCCAGCTTCTGTCTGCCCGAGCAAATCTCTAGAATAGTTAGCACCCAAATACTTAGTATTTGGTTTAGTAAGAGTGAACTAATAACGGGTATTATTAGATGTAATTTTAAACATCAGCAACTTAGCAATCACAACTGATACATTTTCAGCTTGGTGACATTCTAAAGCAGAGAAATCACTATCAAAAAAGAAATCAGAACAAAGTTACGAGAAATTGAGCCTGCAATCCTCAACAGAGCAAGATTTTCAGTGCGGCCGTCAGATAACATGTCCAAGAGGAACTCCCCAAATAAGCAGCACCTGTGGAGTAAAAGCTGACCCGGGCTTTGCGGAGTAACCAACCCAAATCCGGCAATACCAGACTCTCCCCCGGACACGGTGTGCAGCAAGCTGCCGGGAAATGGACCGGAGGTTCTCCCTCTCCAGCCACTTTTGTAAAGCCCCCCGCCCGCCGTACCGCCC
>NW_008795254.1:429417-446039 GCF_000699145.1 Aptenodytes forsteri | reverse complement strand
TGAGGGGTCCTGCTGCAGCGCTGGCCTGTAGGATGGTGGTTTTCTGGTGGCGGGCACTTCCCCCAGCCTGTTCCTGCCCACGTGTAGGGCATAATAACAGGTGGCAAAAGCCCATGTTAGGGGTGACAAAAAGTTACTCGTTTTGGAAATGCTGGGTGTGGCCTGTTACAATACCTTCTCTTTGAGCTTAGATTTACAGATTGGAAGTGAAGACACTGAAAGTTTTCCACAGTAAAACAAAAGCTGGGGACTCGGGTGCAGTGTAGCGGCAACTGCAAAACCCCTCCCTTGGGTCACCCTGGTCAGGCACCGAGGGTCGGATCGCACGTCTCGGTGGCTTCCTGCCAGGCCAGAAGCGTCTCCTGCTTGCCTCTTGTTCTCTGGGAGGCCAAAAGACATCCATTTTCACATTGTCCGTAGGAGCACTTCACAAAAATCGGTCCCACAGGCTGGAGAGCTTTGCTGGAGTGGCATGAGAGGGTCACTCACAGTGTCTCCCCCAGGCTGCCTCCTGGGAAAGGTCCTACCAAAGGTGCATCCACCTCGAGGTTTTGGGACCCCGTTGGCCAGGTGCACCGGGCACTCACTGAACAGCTCCCTCGCGTGCCTCCCGCTACCGGGATGGGTAATGTGATCATGGCCCGTATCAGAAAATCTCCAGACCTGTAACAACAACAAAGACAGGCCTGTTGCGGCAAGTGGGTCGTTCATGACTGACAAGGACAGTCTTTATTTGCTATCTCTGTGTTTTGAAATTTATCTAAAAACTGCTATAGGAGGGTGGTTATTATCTCTTTGTGAATAACAGAAAAAGGCAACAAATACAGCTCCATCTGACCAAGCTTCTTCCTTGGTTCCTTTATAACGTACTTCAGATATATCTGAAAGCACTCTGTGAATAAATTCATCTTGTATATATGTTTATATGTAAATATATATATATATCTTACTGACTTAAAGTTCCTTTTACTAATTGCTTACTAACATCATAACTTTTACTTCTTCATGTTTGTTAGACAAGCACCCTGTGGACATTTTAAATTTAATTTGTCTTTCTGAATATTGTTATAAGCCTATTATGCCCCTTTCTTCTCAAAAAATGTCCTTCTAGTTCCTCTTTTGATTCTGACAGGCATTATGATAGCAGTAAAAAGATCTCCATGTGTAACCCTACCCGGTTTACATAACACATGCCGTTATCTCTGCTAGCTTCTACTTTATCTGTAATTATTAGACATCTAGTCCTCTTTCTTCTGCAGCCAAGTTCAATACCTCGGAAGTAATGAAAACCTTGTTAGTATTGTACTTGCTTTTCTTTGTATATTCTTCCTTAAAAGCCAAAAGAATGTGAGTGTGCATGTGCATGCACGCTATTTTCAGATCATTCACAGTTAGCTCATTCTCTGTTGTTTTCTTCTGAACCTTTCTTTTATTGAGATAATACAAGCGAAGTTTCACAGAAAAATGTGTAGATCTGTTTCCTGGTAAAGCCAGTTTGAATCTCTTTTTACTGTTATCATCTCATCATTCTTTAACCAATTTTTAAATCCACCCAGTTAAACCCACTAAGCCTTCCTTCTTGGCTTCTTCTTTAATCCTTTTCATATGCACATTATTTCTCCTCTCTCTATTTTCTAGGTCATCAAATTGAAGAGTTAATTTTTTACTAATTTTCTAAGCTTTGGCAATTATAGCAAATATTTCTTTTGTGATGTCTCTCTGCTACGTCTCAACTGTTACAACTTTATCACTTAAATCCCTTTTCTAATGTGCTTTTTATTGAACGAACTCTCTTAGCGGGTACTTAATTAAATCTCCTTGTTTGCAATAACACTGCTTTAGGATGGAAGTACCATCAAAACATGTAAACTGACTAGGTCTAGACAAGCCAGTATTTGCTCAAAAGATTGCTGAGGTAAAAGCAATGTGTTCTGAGCAGTTCTGCCTAACTAACCAAAAAATACAAAGTATTCAATTATGTCATATTCATTCAAATTACTTTATTTTTTAGATTTGAAAATCATGAAAGGATTTTGTGCTGGTATCCAATGTCAATTTTCAGTTTGTCTAACTTAAATTTGTCTAGAAATGGGACTTATCTGGATATCCAAGCATACAAGACCTATATTTCAGTGCAATTCAGAACTAGTTAACAGTGTTGAACACTTTGCCTGCCAAGTGTTCATTGGTCATACTTGCTGCTTCTTCGTGCTGATCTGTAACAGCAGCCTTCAGTGCAACTTCAGCAACACAAGTGGCAATGCAATCCCCATTTCCCCCTATTTCTTTCCTCTTTCTTCAAAACAAAACAACAGTCCCACCTCCAATCTGGACAAAAATCTTTCTGTCATATTCAACTTCGCAGAGACCATCTGGTATGTGCTGTTAAATAAGCTCTTTCATATCACTTGTAGCTCATTACAAAGGCAGGTGAAGCAGTTCATTTTACGGCAATTAGAAACAACCCCTATACTAGGTGGCCTAATAAGTTTTGATCAAACAGGTTTGTGAAGATCTCCATTATATGCAGCGGGGAAATCTGTCACGGGAAAGGAGCATTGGTTATATGATGAGATAATTAGCTTGGTGGATAAGGGGAGAGCAGTATATGTTGTTTATCTTAAGTAAGGCTTTTGACTGTCTCCCATTATGCCCTCACAGACAATCTGATGAAATACGGGCCATTTAAGTGGATAGTGAGCTGGACTGAAATTTGGCTGAACAGCTGAGATCAAAGGGTGGAGATCAGCAGCATAAAATGCAGCTGAAGGCCAGTCATCAGCAGTATGCACCCTCAGCAAGTTTGCTGATGATGCAAAACTGGGAGGAGTAGCTGATACACCAGATGGTTGTGCTGCCATTCACAGGGACCTTGACAGGTGGGAGAAATGGGCTGAGGGGGATCTCAGGAAGTTTAAAAAAGGGAAATGTGAAGTCCTGCACCTGGGGAGGAATAACCCCATGCACCAGTACATGCTGGGGGCCAACCAGCTGGAAAGGTGCTTGGCAGAAGAGGACCTGGGGATCCCAGTTAACACCAAGTTGAACATGAGCCAGCAATGACCCCTTGCTGCAAAGGTGGCCAACAGCCTCCTGGGCTGCATTAGGAAGAGCATTGCCAGCAGGCGGAGGGAGGTGATCCTTTTCCTCTGTGCAGCACTGGTGAGCCCACAGCTGGAGCGCTGGGTCCAGTCATGGGCTCCTCACTACAACAGAGACATGGACGTACTGGAGTAAGCCCAGTGAAGATGACTAAGGGACTGGAGCATCTTTCACATGAGGAAAGACTGAGAGAGCTGGGACTGTTTAGCCTGGAGAAGAGAAGGCTCTGGGTGGGATCTTATCAGTGTATATAAATGTCTGAAGGGAGGGTGCAAAGAAGATGGAGCCAGGCTTCTTGGTGGCGCCCAGTGAAAGGACAAGAGGCAGTGGGCACAAATTGAAATACAGGAAACTCCTTTTAAACATAATAACAAATTTCTGTGGTGAGGGTGGCCAAACTCTAGAACAGATTGCTCAGAGAGGTTGTGTGGTCTCCATCTTTGGAGATGTTAAAAACCTGATTGAAAAAGTCCCTGAGTAACCTGCTCTAGTTGACTGCTTTGAGCAGGAGGGTTGGACTAGGTGATCTGCAGAGGTCCCTTCCAACCTTAAATATTTTGTGATAGATTTATTTTTTTTATTTCCTTAAAATCTTACTCAGATTTGGCTGCAGTTTAAGATTTTGGAAATTGCCATCATCAATCTCTAGCTTGCATTGCTCAGTGTGATTTGGTCACTGCCAGTGTCCTGCAAACTGCACCTTACCCTCGCTCTGGCCAGCACTTGATTCCCTCCATGCTCACTGTTCAGTCCCATCAATAAAAACCTGAGCTTTCCTGGTGAAGTTATGCTAGCTGAAATACCCTTCAGTTGGTGTGTTTCTGCTGACACACGGCTTGCAGGGACTTCTTGTACCAACTAAGCATTGTGAGCCACCTACCAGCCGCACACCCACTATGCAATTGTCCCTACGTCAATGACTGCTTTCATTGATTTCCTGTTAATTCTGCTGCCTCTGCCAGTGACTGGAAATCCCTGGTGTGTTAGCGGAACGCCTGCTTTTCTTCTAGTCTGCCTTTGACCCAACTAGACAGACAGGACTCCACATGATTTTGGTGCTGCTACTCAGTTTAAGACCCGGATTTCTACAGCCAGAGCAGGAAGGGATACTTGGGGAGACAGCCTTTTTTAAAGAATAAATAGATATGGAAGGAAAATGTGAAGATCATGGAGGCCACAATCCAATGTAAAGCCTAAAAGCCGAGGTAAGAGCCAGTGCCAGGTGAAGAAGAAGAAAAGGCAGTTTGTTTTCTCACAAGACACAGCCTTAAGTTCAGTGATCCAAGGTGTTCCTTTTATGACCAGCTTGTTGTGCACTCCTTACGATGGTTGTGCACTCATTACAGACAGCATACTGAGCTGGGATACTGCTCTTGTCATTCACATAAGCCTGCTGTGAAGGATACCAAGAACTAGCTAAATCGGAGGAGATTTGGGGGAACAGAGACATGGATAGAGTCAAAACTATTGAGATACAAAACCCCTTAGGGAGCTCACTGAACACACATAGCTTATTGAGGAAAGGAATTTGCTGTAATAGGGCTGGTGCATTAACCTAGTGACCTTGTTTACTTTCTCAAGGTTTCTACATGAGCATTCCTTGCCTTTCCTAAGAATGCGTTAGGACACATTCTTCTGTCAAATTGTATCTAGCAGCTGCTGGTGGGAGGGAATATTAAGAGTATATTAAGAGTACTGAAATGTCGGTATTCGGCAAAAGTCCAAAATGTTCAAACTAAAACTTTCACAGAGCAGAAACAAAGCTATTGCAAAGCAGTGAGTGAGCACGTTCATAATTTACAAAACACACTTGCTTTAAACCAATAACATGCAGTATAATTGGAACAAACCCAAATTACTTTAGATGATTTTTAGTGACACTGGAACCAAATGAGTGAGTATATATTTTCAATAAATCGTTCTATAGAACTTGGACTTCTGATTTCTATCCAGGAAATCTAAGACAGAAGTCTCAGTCCATGTGCAGCACAGCATATACACAGTCATGCCAGACCTTCTGTGCATGTGTTATGCAGAATATCTGTGAATATGTGATAAACTGGATGTGTCCAGAACACATTGCACTTACTGCATGTATAAAGGCTGCCTGCAG
This sequence comes from Aptenodytes forsteri, assembly GCF_000699145.1. Classification (NCBI taxonomy): domain Eukaryota; kingdom Metazoa; phylum Chordata; class Aves; order Sphenisciformes; family Spheniscidae; genus Aptenodytes; species Aptenodytes forsteri. Next base: position 440,824 of record NW_008795254.1, on the reverse strand, counting down.
ACCACAGGTGCTGCATGTCCATCACGTCAGACTCATTGTTCGGGAACTCACGTTACACGTGGTTATGCAGAGGTCCACCAGGTTCCATGCATCCATATGGTCTCTAAGCTTTATGTATTTTCTATCCATCTATATATTCTACATGTATGATAGCTATCTAAGGAATGCACTTGTCTCTAATACCTGGCAGTGTCATGGAAAAAAAACAAAGCACTGCTGCTGACTTTGTAGTGAATTCAGGAAACAGGATGAAACTCCGCTCAGCAAATGAAGGGACCCTATGAGACCCCTTCATGGTTTTTGCAGGAGACTGCTAAATTAGAGTTTTGCTGTTTGGTGGATATTTCTGCTTTTTTTTTTCCAGTTACAGGGTTTTGGTTTTACTTAGACCTTTCCAACCAGAGCTGCCTTGTCTCTGCTGCCAGAGTTGGCTTTGTAACTCCATTAATGACAACAGGATAGATGGGGAGGCAAGCATGGGCTTTCTCCCAAACCACATTGATGTAAAATACTGTCTAGAGAGATCACCATGGAGAAGCACTGCTTTTATTTTATGTATTCAAAACAAGATGGGACTGAATTGGACATAAACCTTATTTACTGTTCAACCACAGTTAGCAAAGCGCATTGTATCAGGTTCATCTCTTATTTCCAGTACATTACCCAGCATGAAAAGACCATGCAGCAGGAAATACTTAATTTTGTGTAGCTCACTGGAGACTGAGCACCCCAAATAATGCCAAAATGCCCAGATCGGCACTGCTTTCCAGAAAGCTGGCATCGCCTATTTCTCCACTGTCTCCTCTTTAAGCAGCTCTTAACTCAGGGTGAATGTGCTATGAGGTTAACACAAACTTGACATCCAACCCGAAATTTTCTCTCATCCAGTGTTCACAGTATGACTCAAAACTACAAGTTGTTCTTGTAGTTTAGCAAATACTTACTGCAAATAGTTAGCTACCATTCATTGTCTCTATGTTCCACTTGTCCACAGTACCCAATATTTTAGGCTGCTCTTTAGATATGAAAGAATCCTTTCATCTGCCCTAAATGAACAAGACAGCTCTGCTGTTTGATACAGTCTGGGTTTCTGGCAGTGAGAAATCTGCAATATGGAGAAACAACACATATAAAAATAGGTTATCGCACAAGATAGAAGAGTTTTTGAAATCTGACCCAATATTTACACAGATTTTATGATGTGACATTGTACCTCACAGTGTACAATGGCAGCTCCACAATATGCTGCAAAAAATTACCAGAAGGCAATCTACCAAATGCGGCACAAGGTATTCTGGGTTAGCCTCCCATAATGTCAAGACTTCTTTTGCTGATAAAAGCCTGATGCTCTGAGGACATACTGCATCTTTAAAAACCAGTCAAATGTGAACACATCCTGCCAAAACAGCTATGTCAGTAGCACATGCTAGCAGAACTTCTGCCAGTAAAACTTTCTAGTTCAAACAAGGCCAACAGCAGCAGCAACAGCAGCGTACGCAGCCCTGGGGCGCCTCGTGAGCGGGCATCCTGGTGGCTGATCGCACAGTGGCAGCAGTGCAAGAGGTGAGGGGAGAGCCCAGCTGCCCTTCTCCTCGCCAACACCCAGGCCAACGTAAGTTCCCAGAAACCTGTATCTCCTCTTCCGTACGTTCCTGTTGCTGACCTTGTTTGAACAAGGCAGTTTTACTGGCAGAAGTTCTGCTAGCATGAACCCCTGACATTCAACAGTTGATCTGCAGAGGACTTCTTCTTCATGGGTCCAGTTATGCTGGCGTTACGCAGCACTTCTCACTAGGCTGCAGTGCAACCGTCCATTGTACTTTGCTGTACTGCCTCCGTACCACCCACAGTCCCCTCTCTGCAGTACTGTGCTGATGCAGCAAACCAAGCTTCCAGTAGGTCATTCTCTGCTAAATGATGACAAGAGGCCATCTACACCCTGCTAGAAAAAACGAGATCTCTTTCACTCTTCTCAGATTGATCAGCAACACAAATCTAGCATTAGATGCAGCTGAGACGGGTATGAGCTTCAGTTTGGCTGCTGTAAATGGAATTTTTCTTTAAAATTTTTCACAAAAGATCATGTACTGCAGTGACAATCATTTTGCAGATAAAATACAGGAAAAAAAGAAATATCGCTGGTAATTATTGAAAGATTTTCATGGATTTTGCTGACACTGAACTCTCCAACTGGAAAAAAGATAAAAAGTAGGGAAGGGCTAAGAAGATGTGAATCTAGGCCCAGTGTTTCCTGCAAGAAGAATGGTACGGCTGCCCAAAGTGGGAAAATGAGGAAATTTGAACTTTCAGACCCACAGAGAACAGGAATTCATGGAGAATGTGATCTCAAGCATGGGGATCATCTTCTCCAGAGAAGCTGTGATTTGCTGGAATAGTACGAAAGTGAAAAGAAATTAAATATAAGACTGGCTAAAGGGTAGAATTGACTGCTAGTGTAAAAATAACTTTAAAACAAATATTTTAACTACCAGAGTCAAATGCTTAGAAACAATCAAAGTGACCACTGTACCATGAGTACAATACTTACACTCCAAATTTTTATAGCTGTAAAGAGGTGTGTACATGGAATTATGAAAATCCTTACTCTAATATTTTAAGTAGGTGTAATTAAATTTTAGGTAATTTCAGGTATGAAATAGTTCAGATTTTCGAAGACAAGAGTTTGGAAAGTTTATATCCACTAGGATCTGAAGTTGAATTTTCACTGAGCTGAACTGTATTTCCTGCAAATGTGAAATCGAAGAATTCAGTTCCTACTATTGTGATACCTGGCTTTGAATGGTATTTTACTAACAGAGTTCCTCAAGGATACATCTTCAGTTGTATTTTTATTCGTTATCTTAAAATAGGAAGATGAGGTTTGTTGATGAAATTTGCTGATGACACGAAAGTGGGAGACATCATTAATATGGAAGGGGATGGCAAAATGATACAGGAAGGCCTGAATAACCTTGAGAACTAGAGTAATAGAAACGGAATGAAACTTAATAGTGCAAATTGCAAGCCTGTGCCCTTGTGAACTAATACAAATTTCTGTCATAAGTTGCAAGGTCATCAGTTCAGAAACAAGGATATGCAAGTTGTGCCTGGAAGTGCAAGTTAACCGCCGTCTTTGAATGTTAAGGGGAGACGAAAAAGGCAAATTTGATCCTTGGGTATAGCAGGCGAGATATTTCCAGGAGACAGTGCGAGTGAGTGTGGCTGGAGGAGGCAGTGCTGAGAACCCCTCTGGAGCTCGGTGCCATCCAGAGCTTCGGCATTCAGGAGGGAGGGATTGAGACGGGGATGGGTGCAGAGAAGGGTGGCGAGACTGATCAAGGGACAAGCCTATTATGGCATAAGACTACAATGGGATGGCTTGTTTATTCTGCCAAAGTGAAGGGTGAGAGACTCTCTCCATAGCATCTCTTTAAAGAAGATAAAGAGCAATTTATGCTAAAAGAAAATGTTGATTCAGGAACAAATGGGCTTTATGGGGATTATCTGACCTGGAAAATTCAAAATGGAAATTTTTAAAAAGTTTTAAAACCACCGGAAAGGTAAGATTCTGAAACAGCCTCCCAGGAAGACTGGAGGAGGCAAAAACCTAACTATATTAAGAGCTGTATTGAAGTTGTAGAAAAAGAACAGCGTGAGGTAGTTGCCCAAAATAGCTGCAGCTGAGACCCAGTTGTCCCATGCAGTATTCCTGTGAAAAACTTCAAAGTGATTTAGTAGCCATTCATAAAAAAAGCAAAAGTAAAAAGCCTTCATTTATAAATGAGCTCCGCATTAGCACGAATTAGATCATTTTTCAATTGGCGAGCCAATTCTTTGTTGTTCTTGGTAATACAAATAGCAGTACAAGGTCCAAGGACAAGATGAATACATGTGGAATTTTGTATGTCTAGTTACAGAACTAAAAAAACAAATATTATTTCTCCCTCAGGTAACACTGAAGTTGTTAGAGCATTACTTTTTCCAGAACGCTTGCTGTAAGGCCAGTCACCTGCCTTAGCCAATGAGATTGCCATTTGAAAGCTCAGGAAAAAGGCAGCGTAGCACTGCGAGCCTTGAAAAGAAAACAACTGCTTTCGCTTTGTGTGTGTGTGTGTGTGTGCGCGTCTGTGTCTGTGTGTGTCTGTGTGTCTGTGTGTTTTCTCTGTTATGGTTTGTTGTGCAACAGCAATAATCTCTATTGCTTTGTAGTATACTCACAATAAATGGCTTTTTAGATTGATTACATGCCTCAACTTTGCTTTGGCTATTAATCAATCTCAGCAGCTGTTTATTGCTTTGTACATTACAAAGCAATAAAGATTATCCCTTAAAGAGCTGTTAATGCCTCATGGAAAAGTTTGAAAACCATTATTTTTAGAAATAGTACTGCTGATATATAATTTTCTGGCTTTTCTTTCTTCCTTCCGTGTTATTTTAAGAGAGCTCAGTGCTTGTGAAATGCACAACCATGTGTCTAACCATCTTTGTTGCTTTTTTGGATTCTTTTCTATTGCCTCGCATATCTTTCCTTAAATTGCTAAAGACAGTGCTCCCTTGCCAACACTGTTTTGTGTAATGGTCCAGATTCGTCCTGACTCAGCAATGGATTCTGCGTATAAGGGTAACATTCCCCAGGACATCCCAGCATCTGTACTATTCCTGTTCTTCAGTTTTTTTGTCAAGTAATAGTTTTAGGACTTGCCTACACTGAAAAATGAACCAGTAGAAATCTAGCAATATATTTATGAATGTAAAGCTCCCTGTGTGGAAACTTTTATTCCATGATAAATAAACTAAGGAAAAAGGCATTCTTTGTTATTTTGGAACACAACCTCCATGTGGGGAGAGATGCTATCCTACACACCAAAATATAATTCTACCTGTAGAATTCAATTGGCAGAAACCCACTTTAATTTCTGGCAGCAGCTGCAGCTCAAATATTCATAGATATTTGAGTGATATTTGTGTGACCTTGCGACTGTCATAGATGTACTCTCTTCGTGCTTGTGCCAAGCCCACCTACTTTTGCAACCCTGCTGGCCTGCTCAGCACCACCTCTGAAGAAAGGTTGGGCTGCTCTGTATTTTTGCAGCTGCTGTTCTTCGTCACTTCTTGTGTTCTACAACCTGTCCCTGAGCACAGAAAGGAAGGATTGGGTGAAAGAATTATTTTTCCTTCTGTCCTTGTCCCTGTGCATATTTGCCCAGCAAACTACAATCTGGCCCACCCTGTCTGTCTTACTGCACAGGAGAACTGCCTTAGAGATTTATTGTCAGTGTTAAACCACAAGCTCAGGTTTCGCAAGATTTTCTGTGGTCTCCTGTCAGTGCAGTCTTCAGTCATGATGTAAGGAAAACCATTTCTAGTGGTGAGAAGCTGGGTTACATTCGGTCATCTACTTTTTCTACTGAAAGTATCAGCAAAAGCCCAGGGTGTGCACAAAATTTTGTAATAGTTACCCGCCTCTTCAAAATTGGACTCTTCTCTGCTCATTCTTACCACAAATACTAAGACCACTAATCAGCCATTGGTTGATGCTGAACTTGGTTCCAATCATATTAATGATGAATAGGTTTAAATATTCATTTAAATATCAATGTGTGTGTAATAGGTACACCCTTGTTAATAATAAAAATACAGAAAATGCCTAGAAATAAGTAGAAATATTCTCTCACATAATGGTAGTGTAACCTAGAATACGCAAAAGTAAAGAAGAGGAAAAAAAAGACATACGAAATGGCAAAATTAATTTGGTGACAGAAAGCTTATCTGGGGATAGAAACAATAAAATGGAAACACGGTGAAGAAGAGGAGGAAATAAGTATGAAAGGGTGGATGGAATCCCTCCCCTTTCTTTGTCCTTTTAACTGGCATCTAAGGATTTTTTAAATCATCAGATATTCTTAGAGGATACAATTTCACATTTGTTAGTAGGTGAATGCAGCCCGTTCATCTTACAAGTCTTCAGTTTTGTAAAATTAGTTACAGAATTAGATCCTGCAGACTGACACATGCAAGAGGAAAAGACTCATTCATCTAAGAACAGCTATTTTTAGTAGCTGTATCAAGTGGAATGGATAAATAAAGTAGGTAATATGCCATGATGAATTTTCCTGGTGAACCTCATGTACAACATCTAGAGAACTTACTGTAGACAGAGGGTATGTAGTGGAAGATTACTTATCTTTTGAGACATCACCTGTCATCATCCCTGCTTCTGAGGAGAAGACATAGAATACAGGCAGTGCAAAGAATTGCTCTTAAATGATACAAAAATTCCTGTTCAGCAAGGTTGAATATAATCAGAAAAGCCAGCGTTGCCAGATGCTGTGAAATGTTAATAGCCAATGTTGCATAAAAAAAGCCCTAAAAATAGCCCCATTCTAGCTTAAGTAAGATTTTTCAGCTACACTTAAAGACTAAATATGATGGAAGTAGAGTAGGTGCAAGTTGCTAAAACCAACACTACAGCATGATCTAATTTACTTTAATTTCCACAATATAAATACTTAAAAAGCATATCCCTTATTTTGAAAGCTGAGGTTATGCTTCTGATGGTAAGCCCGGGACACAGATGCCGTGTTTCCATCGTGCAAGGTAGCATGGCGGTAGTACTGCTGGCTGCTGCAGCGTCACTCAGCCTGGTCCAGGCAGGACATACTTACCAATCAGATTAGACTATCGACAAAGATCTGCGCAGATACATTTTCTGTTGCTATTCCCATGGTGGTTATGAATTTCTGTTTCTTTACTGCAAAAATCAAGCAGGCCCCTTGGCATCAAACGACTGAGCCTTGTTTGCTCTACACCACTGGTTTGAAAGTGATCAAGTCCTTCACGCATTAAAAGGATTTGGCACAGATTCAAGCAATGAAAATTTGCCCAAGATGTTTAATCTCTGTAGGTACAGGAGGTCAGTCAGTAACAAGACTATCATTAAGTGTACTCCAGAGTCACGCTAGAAAAATGACCTTTCCAGTTTGGCATATGTTTAAACACAGTCGACAGACAGGAAATAAGATAATCGCACCCTATGGGGTCTTGCAGCTGCTGACACCTTCATTCCAAAGCCAGGGTAATTTTGAAAGGTAGGCATATTTGGTAGGATAGATTGTGAGAAGCAGATGAAACTGAAGGTACAAGAAACAGCATTGCTAGGTGGGAGGGGTTTAAAAACCCCGGTATTTCTTTTAGCTGTCTTCTATTATCACACCACTTTTTTAGACAGTTCTTTTCTACCTTTCAGCTCTCCACTCGCTGCCCCGGGAGCAAGCCTGCACAAGAAGTTTTGTTCAGTAGACTCCCAAATACTTTCTAACAGTCTTCAGCTGTGATACAAGCAGGAAAACATAATATTAATAAATGTGAAAAGCAAACAAGGTTCTCTTATCGTACAGCTGCAATCCGAAGACTACAAACGCGTGACAAAAGGTAAGTTACTGCCAAGCTAAAGCCAGCCTGTCATGTTTTTTGGTAACGTAGTGTATTGACCAATAATCCTCCTACTTCCTCGGGTGTCTGGTCATCTTTAGGATTGTGTTCAACAACAATTCTAGGTTGTCTCTGGGATGGAGCATCACTTTGCTAGTGTGTTTATACATCATGTCACATTATGAAGACCTGGCCATGACTGGACTCCAGGGTGTTATCAGTCTGCAGGGGATAGATAAACCAAACAAATGAAGTTGAGCCAGAGAGAACTGGTTCAAAGTGAAAAATAAGAATGTATCGGTCACTTAAAGCACATTTTCTAATTTTATGATTTTTAGAAGACAATTGTTCGAAACTTCTCAGATACTGATGCTTTGCCTTATGTCAGGGGATATGAAAGGAAAGACATTTATAAAGAACTGGTAGACTTCACTTCTGAAAAAGCTGTGCCCTTCTCTTCAAAATTTGACTACTGGCTAACTAATCAAAAGGGAATTGTGGAGCCATCAAGTTCAATGGAGAAGTTATCTCTTCATAATCTGGCAGCAATGTCAAATGCTAATAAGAAAATACTTGTTCTAGTCCCAGGAAATTCTGTGGGGACCCTGATCCCTGAATGAGATACTAATTCACTTTGTTAGGAGCAAGTGTTTCCAAGAAAAGGACACACTGCAAATTTTAACTGCAAATTAAATGTGGAATCTAACTAATAAAAAATGCACAGGAATTAAAAAAAACCACAACCCCCGCCCCTTATTCTTACAGAGCACTATTAAAAGACTGAAAGCTGCTACACATACTTTAAATTAGTTTTATAAATCAGTCCAATGCTGAAACTCGAGAAAATAAATTAACCACTTACAGGCCATCATCACATAGTAAGTATATTTTAGAACTGATAGTAGAAGATAGAAAGAGATTCTGTGTCCCATCTCTGGAAGGCCAGTACAATATTCAAAGCCAGAAGCGGGGTGTGCAACAGCAGTTTTGATTCCCCACTGTGTCACCGTCATTCCAGTTGAATGTGAGGGCTGAAACCTTCCTCCAGCAAAGGCTGGCAGATAGAGATGCTCTGGGCTATGGCAGACCAAGCAGGCAGCAGAGCCATTCCTTCCCCACTTCATTGTGCAAGATGCCATGATTTCTACCCCATGCTCCCAACACCAAGCCTGTGTGAAGCCCTTTACAGGATACTCAGAGATGGAACAGGCCATGCTTGCAGCAAAAGACTTCTCCACAGCTAGCAAGGGACTCGGCAATTGCACAAAGCTGGAGCCAGGGCAAGTGTGAGAATCTTCCCCAAAGAGTTCTCACACTCAGTCTAATGCTTCAAGCAAAACTCTTTTCTTTCATGCTATTAGATCTTACTGCTGTTACATCTATGCTTTCGTAGCAGTTGGAGGCTTGGTAAACTACCTGCCTTTTTGTTCCAGCATTTCACTGTTCTGAACAAACACTAATCAAAACAGTATTTCAGGCCTGGCCATTGTTAATCATCCCACAACAAACTGTAGTCGGCAGAACCCTACCATATTTAATGTAAAATCTGGTTTCATTTTTTAAATAAAATTAAACATATTTAACTGATTGATGGGAGGTGCCAGTCCTGAAGCAGGTCTTGAGGCCCTTGTGGAAGAGAAATTCCGTGCTAGATGAGCAGGTGTAGCTTTTGTGGATCTACTTTGCAAAAACAGGGGTCAGGTTTTTGGTTAGTAAAACTCTGACTGACTAAAGTGAGATAACAACCAGAAAGGTCATAGCCTACAACACTGCATGGATTTTTCATCTTGCATTGACTTGATATAGTTTGGGGTTTTTTGTAAGTAACAGACAATAAAATATCATCTCATGTTTTAAGCATGTGGCAACAGCTCTTTAAATAATCAATATTCTGGAAGATTCCTCCACCCCTTTTTCTATTGTCCGTCCTAATCTTTCCTATCCCTGACATTCAAAAATCATGAATTCGTCCCCCAGATCATAGCATCAGATTGAAAATTTTTCATGTTTATTGTGTCTTTTAATGATTTTTTAAGTATCCTTCTACTTCTTAAACCTTTGTACATTTATATTTTCATCTTTTCTCCAGAAGTACAAGGCCAGAGGCACATTTTTCCTCAAATGAAAACTGAGAATCTCATGCAAGTCACTTGACCTTTTGAGCTGGTGCGTTAATAACTATGATAAATATCACAAGAGTCAAATACAGTCCCTGATAACGGACTTACCTTGGGAGACTACATTCTCCCAGGCCCAACACAGTCCCTAATACAGGTCTTCGGTGACACTCCCCACTTGACCTCACACACTGCTCCACCATGGAGCAACTCAGGAAACTCCAACTGAAAAGCCACAAGCAAGTGACAGAACTGGAGCCTGGGCTCAGACTGTCATGCATGACTTCCCTAATGCATGTTAATGTGAACTAATGATCCAAAGTCCAATTTTCAGTGCAGCTTATATTTATTTTTCATATAGAACTTCTGACTTCCATTTTTTCTCTGTGAAAATTAGAAGTTTGCACTTAAAGAAAGTGATTTCATTTATATCAAAATACAAACTGTTCCACAGTGGTAATTAGTGGTGTTTGAAAAATGGTCTAACCTGGAACAAGCCCAAATCAAAACTGCAGAGCTAACACACCTGTCCTTCAGGGCACTTAGACTGTGTCACTTTGTAAGATGAAGATAAAACAAACATCACCAGACAGGTTTTCCCTCTAAATAGAAGGGGTGAACATCATTACCCTGTCTCTCACTGCCATGAAGATTTGTGATTAAAAGTGAAGGAGAGAAAGAGCATGTAGTCTGGGAAAATGAAAATAAGCCCTCATCTTAGGATAAACCATTCTAAATATTTTGTGTCAAATCATGGTTTCTCATGCCTAGTGCACAGGACAGATGCAATAAACCAAAAAAAACTAATAAGAAAGACAGCTAATTACAATAATATTGTGAGGCTCAGGGATTTAATTTTAGGGGCTGCTTGGGCTCACCTGGGATGTGCTACTTAATTATCTGCACGATTGCAGGAATACATGGTAAAAGATATTCACCTGTTACACAACTTATAAAGAAATGGTCAGACTGGTCAATCTTAGATCTCCCATTACAGCGTCCACTGAGATGTGGCCAAACATCTGGAGATGATGCTGGACACTGTGCTCGTATACTTCCTGATAATGGGCGTAATTGCTTCCCTTGCTTATTCTCATTTAACAGTATAAAGTTATAAACTTTACAGTGGAACCTGTATTGCTGTTCATTGAAAGGAAGGGGGGCTACAGCCAAAGGCCTAGTGTCTGCCTAAATTTTGCTCCACATTTAGGAAGGTGAGCAATATTGCAATTTATAGGTGGTTGTTATTTTCCGAGATAGTACTGATGTGAGGAGTAATATGGAAAACCTTATATAAAGGAGACTTCACACGTAATTAAAAAATTACCTGCTTTTTTCAAAACTTCTGGGTTCTTAAAATATATACTGAAAAGTTTGTTTTTACTGTATCCTGTGCTTTTGTTTTTATTTGAAGTATAAAAATTGTCTACAAACATTCTTTCCTTAAAATTTCTTACGATTTTACCTGGTGTTGGATGTCACCAAGTAGAGCCAATGCAGCAGCAGCAGCTGCCATTATCACAATCTTGGTTTGCCCTTGTCCGGGTCACACAACCTTGTCTACATGAAACTGTGGCCACCTCTTGGCCAACTGAGCCATGGCAAGTGTTGAAAGAAAAATCAGCAACCTGATGTAGATGATGTTCTAATTCTGGCTACGGTCAAGGGGGAGAGATGTGTAGTACGGAAGCACTCGGACATCATAGAATCGTAGAATCATTAAGGTTGGAAAAGACCTCCAAGATCATTGAGTCCAACCGTCAACCCAACACCACCATGCCCACTAAACCATGTCCCTAAGCGCCTCATCTACACGTCTTTTAAATACGTCCAGGGATGGTGACTCAACCACTTCCCTG
>NW_008795254.1:411850-427886 GCF_000699145.1 Aptenodytes forsteri | reverse complement strand
TAACTCCATTCACCACAACTCTCTGGGCCCGGCCGTCCAGCCAGTTTTTTATCCAGCGCAGAGTACACCTGTCTAAGCCGTGAGCCACCAGCTTCTCTAGGAGAATGCTGTGGGAGACAGTGTCAAAGGCCTTACTGAAGTCCAGGTAGACCACATCCACAGCCTTTCCCTCATCCACTAGGCGGGTCACCTGGTCATAGAAGGAGGTCAGGTTGGTCAAGCAGGACCTGCCTTTTATGAACCCGTGCTGGCTGGGCCTGATCCCCTGTTTGTCCCACACATGCCTTGTGAGCGCCCTCAAGATGAACCACTCCATAATCTTCCCCGGCACCGAGGTCAGGCTGACAGGCCTGATGAATATATTGGGCTGAAATACATTTTGCTGAAATATGGGCAGGAAAATGAAACACTAACTTGAGCTAAGATTATTCTCCATGAATTGTCAGAGGGCTGTTATGGGACTATGTATGCAATTAAATAGCCGTAAGGAGATATGATCAGCCTCTGCTGTGTGTGCCAACTGGTGTGGGACTGTGGAAAAATGGCAGAGAGAACAAATTTGGGTTATGGGGGCTGTTGTTTCTGTGAAGCTGTACAGTATCTGAAAAGGCTAAACCTGCCTGTCCACTTTAGGACAGCAACATTTTGGGGTAAGGAAGATATGTGTTGATATTTTTGTTAAGGTTTAAAACCTTTTCCTCTTCCATTATATTTTATTCAAGTTGTTTGAGGCTAAAGAGTATTTTAGTTGAAGTAGGTTTACCAGTCAGCCCATGCCGCTAAGTGACAGGCTCCCAGAGATTGCCAAACCAGTTGGCTCTGTGGGACAATTTCTATACTGATAAACTAATCAGGGACAGGGCATTTAGTCTGGATTCTGGCTTGCCACTAGTCATACTGTTAAATTGTTAGACTGATACCTGCCATGACTTTGGCTCAGGCACAGCTGAGACCCCAGCACTAACCAGGAAGGATTGCCACTGGGCACTTCAGCTGGTTCTTACTGTAAGAAGCACAAAAGACAGATATGCAGCAGAGTTACAGAGACATCCATGGGCAGATATTACCAAGCTAATCACCCAATGCAATTTTTTGGTGAGTTTTGTTTGCATTTACCCAAAATACTTGGGGTGAAATTGTGACTTCACTAGGCTGAAAGACTCACCATGGATTTCAGTGAGACCAGGATTCAGCTGATGGACCTGGAGACATTTCAACCCATGGTTGCAACGTATTCCATCTTTCCCATGTCCACATGTAGCCTCAGTGTCTGTGCGGTGTGAAACTTCTGCAGCGTTTGATACTGGATATCTGCCCTGCAGCATAAAGAGTTGACTAAAGATGACCAGGCCTCAGACACAACAAAAAATGTTCCTTCTATTCCTCTTACCTTTTGGCATTTCCAAAGAACTTCTGATATTTTTCATTTCCTACCCCCAGAGGAAATGGCCTGCTGAGCAATAATTCCATTTTGGTAGCTCACCCTAGCAATTTCCAGTAGCAGCATTTCTTATGTAGTCATATTTATACTGAAGTAAAGAATTATCTAAATGCACCATATTTTAAATAATTTCAATTACGATGCTGTCACTTCTTATAATGGATGGTAGCACAGAAAAACAATAGTACATCAGTGTACAAATGTAAAAAAATTAGTTGTGATTGGGTGAAAAATTGAGCATTTTTTCCTATGATTTAAGACGTTGGAGACAAGGTTTTTCATATAAAAAGTAAAATTTCACCAATAAATCAGTAAAAGCAGCTTTTAGACATGTGCTCTATACTTTCATTAATACACTTTTTTAGATTGGTTGAGTCTCTTTCTGTTTTGTAATTAACTTATCAAGGAGTAATGGTCTAATTTTAAAAAGCCGACTGTATGACAGAAATACTATTTGTTTTAAATTGAAAATATTTCAGCATCTGCCAAGATTAGATTTCTTTAAATTACCCTTTAAAAACATTGATTTCTAATACTGTATTTCCTTTTCTCAGTAAAATAGAAATATGTGTTCAGAGGAAGCTGGTTTTAAGGAGGCATTCAGCTATTCATGGGGTCCTTCTGCAATACTTTACAGCTGGCTTTTGATTTTCATATCCTAAAGAACTTAGTATCATCAAGTAAACCTCATCACCATATTCTTTACCTTTTCGACATCACTTAGTAATAAAAGGCCAGCACAGATCCTCAGTGAAATTGTAACAAATCTCTGTTGTGAAAAAACTTGTATTTTTATCCATTGCTGCATAGCTTTTAAACAGTTACTGACCCACACAACATTTTGTCTCTTACCTCATCAGAAACTCATTTTTTTATGAGCCTTTACTGAGGCACCTGGTCAAAAGTATTTTGGAAATCTAACTGGATCCCTCTCAGCTCCTTGTTCACTTTCATACACTCATCATAGAGAACTCTAATAGATTTTTGAAGTACAGCTTCCCTCTGACAAAGCCATATTTACTCTTCTTATTCTATCCACTTACTGTATACACTAGTTCTAGTTTTGGTTACAGTTTTACTTTATTTTCCTGGTACAGAAATCAGACATACCAGTTTATGCTTACCAAACACATGACAGAGCCTTAAAAAAATTCCAAACCCTCCACGTTCGAGACTTCTATTACTCAGGCCAATTCAAGTGGCACACTACAAAAAGAAATACAGCAATTTCATATTTTAGCTATGCTGGAATTCAAGAATAGATACTGTCGAAGTCCTGGCAATTTGCACAATTCATTTTTATCAATCTGTTCTAATACCTTTTTTAGTGAGAGATTTTACCAGCTTAAGTCATCTGCGTTGCTGCTAAAGATATGGACAACCTTACGTCCTGCCCCACTCACACGGTCTTCTCCTTGCTGTGTGTTGGGACAGGCTCTCATGGGGTTGTGCAGTTGGGGAAGGGACCTGACTAAGCTGAAAACAAACCCTATCCCCTCTCCAAAAGCAGCTGGTTTTGCCAAATATGGCGGCTGATCCGTGAGTATGTAACTATAGGACCACTTGTGCTGCTGGCAGGTGTGGGGCACAGGGGAAGGATACAGCAAAACGGACTGAGAGCAGCCTAGGCTAATTGTGAAACTGCATCCTGATACTTCAGCTTGAGGCAGTTTGCTGTCATTATAGTTTTAGTCATTTATGTGCATGAGGGATTTCCACAGAAACCCACACCAGCATAAGATTTAATGATACAGTTGAGAAAGGAGACGGAGTGATGGTCTCTCAGAGTGTGCGAAGCCTCTCTGACCAGCAATACCACATATAAACAATGTCTCCCTTTGCTATCCCAGGTACAAAAGAAATTCACTTACCCAACAGCTGAGAAGTTTTAGTCATTTATGTGCATGAGGGATTTCCACAGAAACCCACACCAGCATAAGATTTAATGATACAGTTGAGAAAGGAGACGGAGTGATGGTCTCTCAGAGTGTGCGAAGCCTCTCTGACCAGCAATACCACATATAAACAATGTCTCCCTTTGCTATCCCAGGTACAAAAGAAATTCACTTACCCAACAGCTAACAGTTCCAAAGTGGGAACTCTGCCCATTCAACTACCAGTTCAAGCAGGATCAGACGAGATGTTCTGAATGGGAATTTTTTTTCTTTGCATCTTCCTGAAATCCATAATGAGAACTGAAATTCACCTTAGCAGAGCTTTCAGGGGTTGTATGGATACAGAGAATAGGCATTCAAGCAGAAGTCTCGTTCTACATGTTCCTGTGATTTCAGTTATGAAAAGAAACGCTACTTTTCCCACCTGCCTACATAGAGGCTCTGCATTTTGATCATTGGCCTAGGACTATCTGTAAATATCAGTTCATCTCTCATTTGCTCTTCTTATAGGTGTGTATATATAAAACTATCGTTTTAAATACATGTATGCAAGCATTTATACTTTTAAATTATGTACATAGAAGTGTGAGTGATTCTTGCAGAGAGGGGACACTTTTGAGTATACTAACAAAATTTCTTTGATGGACAATAATGGGAGTACACAAGAATAAAAGGGGTTTTCATTGGCAAAACAAGCCCACACACAGGTGGGATGTAGCATATCTCATCCAGATGACGAAGTGCGGCAGATCATCTTAAATATGCAGTAACACACAATAAGGCTTTAATGGAGCCTCAGATTCCCCTACACACTGAGCTCTTTTCTCATCTATTAGGGATGTTAATATAAGCCAGGCCTCTGATGCAGCACGGCTAGAACTTGGGCTGTGACTTGTGGGCTTGCAGGATACTGGAAAGCCGTAGTTCAGTAGAAAGAAGGTTGATGAGAAAGCTCGTCTTTATCATCAGATATACTGCTAGTAACGGTCCTAATTCGGGAAAGCACTAAATAGAGTGGGACTTGGTCAGAAGTAAATATTTAACTTCCGTATCCTGACTGTTATTCCCACAGTACATCCAGAGATCTGTATTATGATTCTTGCCCCTAGTGCAGGAAGAACGGTGTTCCTGAGCTGGGGGAACAAAAGACAAACATTGCTCAAATTCCACATTCCCATCAGGTCCGGGATTTTCAACTATTTCTAGGGAGGAAAGTCCCACAATCTGCTTTCTTAGTTTTGCTGATGCTCTTTCATCTTCAAATACATTGTTAATGTTCTTTAATAGTAAAAATCATTCAACAGTTACACTTCAAAAAAATCTTGCATTTTTTGGGAGGGGGAGAGCATACTTGGACTTCTGTGATGGTACAGCCAGATGGTGTCCTTTAAGAATCTGGTGAGATTATACAGCTTAGAAATTCTATTACTTTAAGTATCTAAAAGAATACACGGTTGCTGAGGTTTTGAAACTGCTCTGTCCTAATATCACAGCATTCCTGCAGTGAAGGTTGATCCAGTTTATGGTCTTGTGGTGAGGGTCCAGATAAACACTAAAAATCCTGAATATTTGTTTTACAAACAAGGTAAGAAGAAGGAGTCCATGGCAATTTGAGTGATGGAGAAACCATTCTGTGGATAGAATCCTGAATCACTGACAGTTTGTATTTTCTCTTAGGAATATTCCACAAAAATCTCCTAAAATACTCCCTAAAATCACATGCTATTTTTAAATGAACACATGAATAAAATAAATATCTGTATTTCTGTAATACCTAGGAATTCCAGTCATGAATGATAAGCCAATCATATTAGATGTTTCTCTAAATACAGAGCAAAATGATGACATTCTTTGTCACAAAGATTTTGCAATCTAATTATTAGGAAAAAGAGAGGTGGATGCAGAGAGAGAGAGATGGTATTTATGAAGGAGTGGCTACAATGGTGAGTGTAAATCCCAGAATGTCTGCAACTAGATTGTGGCCATGTTTTGGTGCCTATCATGACAGACAGTTTTGGAGAGCGACTGGAAGAAGGATAACATTTAAAATGGTCTACTGTACGTGTTTGTAATGGACTACTCAGACTTCAAGACTAGTGAGGAAGAAAGCATTTTGAAGCGTGAGTTGAAACTCAGGTAGGCAAAGCAGTATGGAAGCTTTGGCTGAGCAAAGATAGGAACCAGCTTCCTTGAAAACCAGGAGAGAGAACAAAGGGCTTCTCAGACCACTGAAACTGATCTTTCATTAATAAAGCTATGAGATGAAGAAAGTCCAGATAAGTTTCAATTGTTCAAGAAGACTGAACTATTTTAGGGATAACTTAGGGGAAGAATCAGCCAGTTTTACACACTGCATGGATATGAGGACCCTGAGGAGACCAAAGGCAACACCTGAATGAAGAGGTGATTAGTCAATCTAAGTCAGGATAGCTTGCAAGAAACACATAGAGCTGTGTTTTATTTATGCTAGGAGACAGAGGACGTTATCAATGAGGTGGATAGGTCAACTGGCCAAGATTTTAGTTTGGATAGAAAACAGATCTGGAATGAAGAGGAAAATGTTTTACTCCATCCACGCACATTCAGTTAGCATCAATTCAGTTGCTCATTTAAGCCAGACACAAAGCTGCATACATGTAACCTCTACGTACACTCAAAGGTGTAGAGACAAAAGAGGCTACTGTGCCTATCAGGTCTCTTTCCACTGAGCTATGATCCTGATGTATCCAACAGTCATCCCTTCGTGACTATCACTGCACTGGGAACCGGACTTTGAAGGGAAAGGGCAGAAACTGGAAGAGGAGCTTGGAGAGAGCATGCAGGAAATACCTACCGTTAATTGATCCAGGTTTAGAAACCTACAAGGCAGGCTTGAACTGACTCAAGAGACATTGGCATCTCATGGTTTAGGTCAGGATGGGCTAAATGCATGCATTAATTACTATGCAATAATTGGATATGTGTGAAGGAGTGTGGATATTCATTACCTCTGTGAAAGAGTGATTAATAATGCAAAGAACACTACAAAGTTACAGAAGAGTGGTTATCTCTACTTCCCCTTTCCTTGCTGACAGGACCAGCAGTTGTCAGTAGTCAGGAGGAGTAGTGTTAAGTGTGACGGTTCCAGCTACGCAAGCTTGGTCCCAGATGTTCCTGAAGGTCCTCCATGGGCAGGTGTCCCTGAAAGTAGGGCTGTGTTACTGCCCTTCAGGCTGAGGTAGACGAGTTTTATGAGGTGGAGAGCACCATCCAGGTTGGCTCATCTTTACTGGTTGGTGGTCCGCTCTAAAGTGTTGCTCGATGATGGGTGTAGCGAGTCGCTGGGCAAGTATTCTCGTATTAGGTTAGTTCTGCTACTTCTGCCAACTATGTTTTCTTCATAACACTTGCCTGATAGTGCTTTACCTAACAAAAGTTACATCCCTAACAACTACATAGCAACATAATAAAGGTCAAACTGCGGGCCTCTGATATCAGCATGACTACTCGAGTGACATCAGCTCAGTAGGCCAAGACAAGGTAGGGGCAGCTGAAGACTGCAAGGGACTTTGCCTATGCCTTGGGAGACAGAACCTGCTGTTCTGGCCTAAATAATCCTCACCCACCTTCTGCCCCCTCTTTGCTTTGTAACAGGAGTCACACCAGCGTCCTCTTCTTTTCAGCAGAGAATAATTAGAGGCTACAACAAAGCCACGAAGAGGATTTTTTCTAGGCAGAATTGAGTTGCTAGAGGAAGACAGCTATAAAGTGGGAAGGAGACAGTTGTGGGCTTTGGAAACAAGCTGGAAACTCCAAGAACATGAGGAGCCACCCTTGGGGAGGAAGAGATGGGGGCAGGTTGAGAGAAGGGAAAGAGACTGAGTACAGCCTCCCCCTCCTCACCAGGTCTGCCACAGACCCATGATACCCTGCTGGCTTCTCCCAGATTCCCTCCCCATCCCTATATGCCTCTCCCAGGTGTCTCACAAATATCCTCTGAGATTTCCCTTCCCACTCCCAGGAACCTGTTCCGCTGCCACAAAAGCTGAAAAATGGCAACTGCTGCCAAGGAGCTTTAAGCTGCAAATTCCTAACAGCATTCCAGCCTGGAGGCTTGCCCCAGGCAAGTAGGTCTGAAGAGCTTTAACCTAAGCTAAGTCCCAAACAAGAAACACTATTGTTTGACAGCTATAGCTGTTTGAACCACAGAACCAAGTGTACTGTGGCTCTCCTCTTCTTTACTAAGCTTCCTCCCCTCCTGCCAGCCACATACCAGATTATGAGGGACCACAGGCATGAGCATCTGCAGATCCCAGCAGCTGAACTGCCTTTATTGCTTGTCTCCATGTTGCAGTACAGCTTGCACATTACTTGTATTCTAGAAATACTACAGATAAAATAATTAGATAAGCAGGTCTGCCATGCTAAGCAAACAGCACTGATACACTCTTCAGCTTCCCGCAGGTCCTAGCATCCCTGGGTAGGGTCTTAAACTATACCATAATGGTACACCTCTGTTCCTTCGTTGCACTTCATGCTTGTTCACTTCTGCTTCTCTCCATTGCCCTCTGCTCTTCTCCTCCCCTATGAATCCTCTTGCATCTTCTGGCTGTCGCTGTGTCCATTCCAATGCTGTATGCCATTCAGACTCCCTTCCCCAGAGTCCTTCAAATAACCTCAAAATTGCCATGAAACAGCACTACGTAGTCATAACAAGCAGAAAGTAGAAATTAAGATGATGTTAAGTGTTCCACACTGGGCTGTTTGGCAATCACACAAAGCCAGAGATTCTGCCATAGCTCAGTCTCTTCAGCATTTGAATTCTGCCTGATCAACAGCATGTGACACAAGTTTATATACGGTACTGCAGCTAGTATGAAGTGTTTCACAAGATTTTCCAGCAACACTCTTCTCCACATAACCAACCAGCTTGTTTTGCTGTGCATATTATTTCCACCCACACCTACAACATGGTTATCTCTCTCCAACATCTTATCATAGCTGTTTTATTGGTAAATTAAATTTACCTAAATTAATTTAAAGAGTAACATGCGCCCTCAGCTCTCTGCAGCAGATCACAACTTCTTGGCTCTCATTTTTCTGAGGACGCCATACAGAGTTTCACCCCTTTTTCTGAGCAGCAGCTGACTTGCCACCAGACACAGTTTCTCCTTAACAGTCCTTGTTTTTCTTACCCTGAAAAAAGTCCTGTAATACTCAGGCAAACAATTAAGTGGGACCATGTTTTTTCTGATTTTCTCCTGCAGCCTAGACTGTCACATGCTTTAATATCTTTATAAACGCTGTGCGCTTTGGTGCTGTATGTTACCTATCAGATATTGAATGCAATGTACAAAAGCAGGGTACCGAAGCACTTGTGACAACAGTGTGCCCATAAATACCTGTTTTCTCTCTTTGCTTTCCTTTTTTGATATGGGTATTTGGGTAACTTAGAAATAAAAATTATATTCTTCTCTAAGTGATCATTCTTATCAGACAACATGAAAAGGGTATTTCTTATCCTTTCTACTACATGCTTTGCTGTCTCATGAGCACATCTCCTTTAATTTATCTGTTCTAAATCCTGGTATATGTATTCATTATGGACTAGGGATTGTTTGTGCAAATGAGTTATGATTCCCTTGGAAAAACAAAATGAAACCAAGACACCAATCAAACACATGGGCACAGCTCTTAAACAGGTAAGTAATGCTGGATTCACTCCAGGGGCTTTTGCTCTGTGTTAGGACAAGTTAACCCAGTAGCTGCTTGGTGTTCTGTATTGCTCGGGACAAGAAGCTGTGAGTGCTCCTTCTTGCAGGTGTTGCCTCGTGAATGGTTGATGATTCCATTTCAGCCCATAAATTTGATATGCACTTCTCCTGCATGCTGAATTGTATAAATTGAAAAGCACTGCGTAACTTACAACTCCTAACAGAATAATTATTCAAAGGATGCAAGAGAAGTTGAGGTGGAGAGTATGTGTACCAGAGTGAAGATGTAAATTTTTTATCTCAGAAATTAAAGACCTAAGGAAATAGCACTAGAGACATTTTCCTCTTTCTATCTGCTCAGGAGTTAGACACAATTTCAGTTCTTGTGTTAAAATTATCCCTTTCCTTACTCCAAACCAGGAATTCCACAGAAAACAGAGGAATATAGCATTGTAAGTGGTTGTAGAAAGGAAAGCAATCCCATGCAAGCATGGCAGAGAATATAAATCAACTCTGAAAACCATGGAAGAGGCTGTGACATGATTCCACTCATGCCACTAAGGTGAGATCTCTTATCTAATAAGTGGTAATTGTTGTCTGAGGGCGCTGAAAGTCTGATTTCCTCAGCAAGTCCTCTCATGGCTGACCATTAGGCAAGAGGTGGACAATAACCATCTCTGCTGGTTTGCATCCTTGACTGGAAATAGCTCTGTGCTGAACTCGGTAAGCTCCATGTATGATAGATACAGCTATCTTCATGAAGGCATTCCACATAGGATTAAAACAGTGTCACAAAGATGGTAGATGTCTGCATATGCTCAGATGATGAAGAAGTGATGAGTGGTTTACATGGATTTGCTTTTTTGTAACGTGGTGCTTAAACCCCACCTAGATCATAATCTAGTAGCAACACATACATATGCATACCTATAGGATCTAGGCTTTATCGCAGATATTTTAGGCAAGAATTTATATTAAATGTCATGCTGGTATTTACGGTAACAGTCATCTCTGGACTTAAATTTTATGCTAGCTATTGAATAGGCTGTTCTTCGGGATTGTGCAGAGAAGGAAGACAACACTGAAATGTGAGAGCTAACTTTTAAAAACAAAAATAATCCACATATTGGGAAATTCAGCTGACAAGCTTCCCCCTTCATTATATGGGGTTGTAAAAGGACATTCCTCACAAGTTCCCTGCCCTTTATGGAAAATTATGCAGAGATTAATATTACCTACTGATATGATATCACATCATGCTATACTTCGTCCCAAATCTAAGCATAGTTGACCAAACAGGCCAATACTTAAAAAACAGACTTTGTGATATATGTATAGATAAGTTTCATGAAAGAACAGAGTAAAATTTTACACTGCCTTAGGAACACTGTACCTAGGAAATACTACATAAAATTCCTCCTTGTGCTATTTTGAACACATTCTTACAGCCTTCTTTGGTGTCCCCTGCCTTTTGGTATATGGTCCCAAGCTACTAACAAACAAAATATCAAAATACTAGTCATACAGCTTTATCGCAACAGGAAAGCTACAATTCAACACCATTTTAGAAATACCGATCAATAACATTAAAAAAATCCTCTAAAAAAAATCCTCTAAATCTCAGTGATGGTAAATAACCCCTCCAGTCTTCATAGATAGATTGGTCTGTTCCATTCTGTGCCCTGTACTTCAGCACACACGAACTTCAGTTCACCATACTCGAATTGCAAAAGAGCGGCATAAATGTTAAAAATGTTTCGGCGTGTTATTTTCATTGACATCAGTCTCAGCAATGTTTTGGAGATGGAAGAGCTTTTGCAAGCCTCAGCGGGGCTGCAAGAAAACACGCATTTCCCCAGTTTGATTGCCAGAATGGAGAATTAGCTTTATTCACATCCTTGATCTTTTCCCTGCAGTCCTCGTTGGCCTGACTAGGGATCTGGCCCTTAACAGACCACTGAGTACAGCTGCAACCATCCTCTTTATAATCCCAGATGGTCACCAGCATCCTACATGTTTGTCTCTGGCAAGCTGGAAGAGACTTTTCTAAAGGCTTCACAAGATGCTTGTTGCAAGTGCTAACCAGGCAACACTGTGGAAGAAGCTGATGTGGGCAAAATACACAGCTGAGCCCCAGCGCACAGGAAATGGCCTTCTGTATAACATAGCTTATAAAACAAACTGGATCGGCTACCTAAGCAACGGCTGTGAAATTAAGCAGAGGACTGCTTAGGGCTCTGAGCTACTGATGCTACACCAGAGGAAAAAACTTCAAGTTAGCTTATACTCTGAGAACTTCTGTGTGTTGTAGGCACGTTTGGTTAATCAACATTTGTCTGTACTCTAATTTAGGGCAATTTCTTCAGGCTGAGGAGCCCACGTCTGCATTTTTTGGCATACTGAAGCCTCGCGCTGACTGCCAGGAGGGCTATTAGGTCCAACACACATGAAGATTGAAGCGTTTTATTCCTTCAGGAATGGCGCTGCCAATTGCAGTGCTAGGAATACAAAACCATCTCAGAATTCAAAGTTTGTCTCGAAGACAGGACAAAACAACTTTCTAGGAAAACAGATGTGACAGTTACCATTCTGTGTTGCTTTCCAAGGCCTGCTGGTGTAGCCTGCTAACAGCACAGAGATGTACAGAATTGCCCACAGCAGAGCCAGGGACACACTTCTGAGACAACCTACTGTTCAAAGAGCCTCAGGAACAAAGACCTGATCATCAAAATGAATTAAAAGGTGATCTTATCCTTCATTCCATAAAAAGAATCATTAGTAACTCCATTTCTGTGAGGAAAAGGTTAAATCTGAACAGCTTTTTGTGCCAAATTCTTCATTTTAAACACAATTAGTGTCCATTGGTACCTAAGACTAATTCATGCAACAGCAGCTGCAGCGATGAGCTTTTTTGCTGCCTGAGAAAAATTTACACTGAAATGTGGAATAAGGCTATGTCAAAGGTAAAATAAACAAACCATCATAGCCAATGCCAGCCAAGAAAATAAGATCCAACACTGCAATCTTTGTACTGTTGAACCACTCACTCTCTGGTTTTCACATTTTCAGCTCGTGCAGATTTTTTCTTTGTAAACTCAAATGTCTGCTGGGACTGGGAGTAGAAGAAAAGTTGTGGTTAAACCCTTCTTCTGTCCAGCCCCATTCCTTGAATAATTGGATGTAAAAGAAATAAACTATGAAGTCTCTCTTCCAGCAGTCAGAGTATCACAAACTAAATAGTGCTTAATCTGTAGCAACAGAACTGTCCATTTCTTCCAGGCAGATGAAATACAAATATGCAGTAATGCTTACAGCACTTGCTAATTATTTAACAGAGGGATTTTCCACACAAAACGCATTTAAAAACTGAAAAGCTTCACTAGTCCTGACCAGAACATTTAAAATAGATTTTTATCAATGATATTTTAAAGCAGAGGACTGCAACTGACCCCGTCTTGCAGCCTGAATTCAGCTGAATCCTACACAGTGTTATAGATCCTTCTGCAAAATGTGTTCTTAACAGGAAGAAAATACGGTATCACGTATCACTAGTCTGAAGCAGGAATGATTTCTAAAGACTGGCCAGGAAGAAGCAGTGTCAAGACTGGGAGGGGATTTCCAGTTCTGCCTTGTCTGACTACAGTTACTCACGTGCCTCCTAGTTTCTCCACGCCTCAGTTTACTCAGCCTTAGCAGCAATCTTTGTACACCCTGTGAAACTCTGGAGCTGAGGTGCTGCAGCACACAGTATTTTCCAGAGTGAGTGTCATTTACAGTAACATCTTATTGTTCATCATTCAGCATCCCCTTTCCTTAAGCATCCTAAAATTTGGGTTTTGTTGGGTTTTGTTTTTTCTTTTTCAATGGAGCTGCACACATCAGTTTAGTGGCCAGCTGTCCCTATGTCCCTCTTTTGAGCTGATGTCACCACTTCAGCACCATCCATCCGTCTTCTCCTGCAGTATGTGCTCCTTTCCGAGGGGCTGCAAATTTCACTTGCCATTAATTTTGTTCATTCACCATGGTTGTTTAGGAGAAAAAAAGGACTATGAGGAAATGTTGACATCACTGCTTGCCTTCTTTCTCCAGACCTTTCTTAAACAGATATGTAGGACTGAAAGTGAGGAGGGGTCAGGGATTGCAGTCTCCCAGGGTCACATGAAGAGAACTAGAAAATTACCGATGATCAAAAATGGAACAGATTAAGAGTTTGGTTAGCCTAAAAAAAAGAAAAGGCTGAAGGTACACATGCTGACAGTCTCAAAATACATAAATTTTATGGTAAAAAGGAAGGGAACGACCTGTCCTCTACATGGATAGGGCAAGAAGTAATGGGGTTAAACTGCACCTAAGGAGTTTCTAATTGGAGGAAACAGAAAACTGTCCTAAGCTAAGAAAAGTAGAGCACTGGAAGAGATGTCTGGGGAGGTTCTAAAGTTCCATCCCTAAAGGTCTTTGCATAATTTGGATATTTACCAGGAAAGAGATGGGGAAATTGGATCCTGCTTTATGATAGTAAAATCATGGGATGGACCAGATGAACTCTTCACATTCCTTTCTGTCCCAGTAAGTTTATGCCGTAGCTGTGAAGTCCAGAAAGATCCATTCATCTTCCCCTCTTCCACTCACATATATTAACACCCCCCTGCCCCCTCCAACAAACTTAAGGTTTATACTACTCCAGGCCAAGGGCTCTGTCCATTCCAGCAGTTCCTGCCCCCAAAATACCCAAGTTCATTTTACAAAGCGAACCACGTTCCATCTTACAGAGGAGGGTGAATGCCTTCCCCTTCCCTTTTTTGCCCCAAATGCAATGACCTATGTTAGAGAAAAATTTCTTCTCAACTCAGATCTGATCATAAGATTAGTTCCAAGCAAGTGAGCAAGATGCATGAGTCAGGAGCAGGACCACAAACACCTCTGCCTGGCTTTTCATCTCTTGCTAATGCTGATCTGATAATTTCAGAGGAAGGTGACACTTCCCCAAGTCACCCTAGAAGTAACACAGCCAGGGACCACGGGAAGAAAGTTGAATCAAAACAACAAAAAATATTATTTCCTGAGTCTCGCAGCTAAGTCACAGAAAATCTGGAGTGTGGGATCAATGGACAAATACAATACATTAACAACACACTGAGTGTACTGCGTTAATCTTTATTCCAAGCAGCTTTCCAAATAGGGAAAAGCAAGGAAATGCGAACGGGACTGAAAAGGCACATGGAGTCAGTTCCTGAAAGGGGCTCTCACATTCTTCTATCTGACTCTCGGTAAAAGAATGTCCTTAAAATAAAATCAGATTCACCTTGAGGACCCCAAGTTATGACAAGCCTTCCCCTCCTCTCACAGAAGCCACCTCCACGGTCAGTCTTCCCCTGCTGTCTCTTACCTCTGTTGCCATATCCTGCCACAGTGAAGAAACATCATTTCAATGACAGCTCCTTCACACGTAACAGTAAGGGGTTTTCATCCTTCCTTGGGGGTACCACCTCCCCATCCAGCTTTAATTGCTAAGTCCTGCGTCAAACCTGCCCTCTCATACTAATCGTGACTGTGAATTTATGAAGCTCCACCATGAAATAGCGTAGACTGCTTGCTCCCGCTGTCCTGTTTGGGAGGCTGTCGAGACCTCCAGTCCCGTGGTTGTCAGCAACCTCCTTCCTCCTGGTTTCCAGTCCCAATTTCCCATGATAAATCTTCTCTGGCACCAACAATGTTCAGCTTAGTAATGCCCTGTGCGTTCAGCTCACCACACCCCAGCATTGCTTTTAGGGAACCACTTCCACAGGTCACCACACCGTATGTCCTTCTGCAGCCTTTAGGCAACCAAAATACCTGTAGTTACAGGCCAAAATCTATGGTCACAGCACACATCCATCTGCAAACTGAGAAAAGCTTGCAGTCTGTTACCTGATGTTTATGTGCGCTCCCATCGCATGAGTGACACACCATTGTATGATGGGAGATGCCTGCATTTTGGTCACATCACGGGTAAGTTTGGGCCACACAAGAGGGAAAAAGCTGTGCAACCATCAGGGTATTGGGCATCGGGCTGCAGGCAGGATGATCACATGCCAAACAAGTCTACTTTAATCCCACTTTTCAGCCTTTGTTAGGCTAAACAAGATGAGCTCCAGGACAGGTCTCCAGCACGTTGAAGTGCAGAACGAATTATGAGACATTTTCTGCCAAGACAGACCAGTGCACTTGGATCTTGTTTTCACTCATCTTCTTCTGTTGTAACATAACACCATTTCAACTCCATCTGTGATTGCTGTACTGGGAAGACAATAGAAAACAGAACACTTGTGGCCAGAAGCATCTATCAAGTTTTAGCATCTAAAAGTTCTCCCTGTGACCCACAGAACAGGACCTGCCATAACTGGAATCAGAAATGCAAAAGGAAAATCAGCCAGGTGGCTGTACCTACTATTGGTATGCTTCATGGCCCAAATGTGCACCTTTAAACCAGCACCATCAGTTGGGGATTTCCCACCTGTGACAGTCCCTAGGGATCAAAACCAGGCAACCCTGGAACACCAAGAGGTAAGGCATGCCTTTCTGAACGCACAGTTCAAGGGATGAAATTCAATGCACTTCATGGCTTTTGCAGTATCACCGAGGCCATGGGGAGGCACCGGACGCAAATGCGAGCAGTGTAGAAAGGTAATGTGAGGTAACCCCTCCCCCTGAACAGTTGCAGAAGTATTCTTAATGCAGACAGTAGCCCTTTTGCCTTCTCTTTAAGAAATGGCTTCGCATGGAACTCGCACAACTAGAGAGCCCACCTGACTGCACGCAGTCTCAGCGTGCGCCATGCCAACACCCCGAAATTAACCCACGGATTTCAAGATCGCCACCAGGACAAGGGTAGCGCTCCAGGTGAGCGGGGAGCTGCCGGCCCCCGTAACGCGGGGATGTTTCGGCAGGACGCGCAGGTGCGCCGGGCCACTCCCGCTCACCTCTCCTCAGAGGCAGCGGCCGCCCTGCGACTAACGCGGCCTGACAGG